>NW_009221314.1:6669-15332 GCF_000690835.1 Fulmarus glacialis | reverse complement strand
CCTCCTCCTCCTCCTCCTCCTCCTGCTCTGCGAAGGACACCCATCAGGGCCAAGATGGTGGCGTCTGCATTGGAAATGCTCTGCGTAGGGGAGGCAAGGGCGGCCATGGTATTAGTGAGCTGAAATATCCCAAGCAGGGGGGACCTTGACATCACAGAGGTGGTGGCCGTGCGTGTGTCCCCCTGCCTCCCCTACTTGAGAGCAGATGCTCACGGCTCTGTAAGCAGGTTTATGAACCACTGAGCATGTGTGCTAATTGCATTACTAAGCATGGGCAAAGCCCTCATTGGAAAGGAGACCAAATGGGAGTTCCAAGTTAGTGTCACGCCTGTATTTGGGGAAAATTTACATCGACGTTCATATTTGATGCTCTAGCTGTGGCACGTCGCAGACCCCGGGGTGAGCAGGATTGGTCTCTACATGGATCAAAGCAATCATCATGGGAGACACCAGCATGATGTAGCAAGTCCCCAAAAGCACGTTTTTGTCTGCAGCCAAGCCGTGCTGCCACGTTGTGGGCGTCGGGTGCCAGAGCTAAGACAGGCCCATGCAGGGGCTGGGTGGGCTTGCCTTATACTGTCAGGTTTTATTTCTGTTGCCTTCAGCCTCAGATGGATTGATACATCCTCCAAGGAGGCCCATGCCATGGGAACGGTTTGCATCTCCACACTTAATGAAAAATGCCTGGCTACTGTTAATCCTCCTAATAACACTGGGTCTGCTTCTGGATGTAAGTGCTAGTTATTAATTCAAGGAGTTTCTTCTTCATTCAAAGGACATAAAGATCTCTTTCATTACTTTGTACCTGCTCATCCTCCTTGCAGGCAGTTCACTTGGTGAGCCAAAAGAGTGCTGTTTCACTGCGTCCCATTTGTTAAAAATGCTGCCTGTCCTAAATACAGCATCCTAATATTAAATATTTCACAGTGCCACGTGGGAACATGCTACCTCAAAAGCAATTTAGTGCTTGATGCTTTTGACACTGAATAGTTGAGAGGGCTCAAAATATGGGATCATGTGGCAGAAGAGGAAAACTGCTTGGGGCCAGTGTGGGGCCTGGTTGAGGTCAGCCTTCCTGAGGGTGCTGCTCCCTGGGGCAGGCACTGTGCATGCGAGGGGAGCATCTCAGAAGCAGACTGGAGCCCCAAACACACTCCCCTGGTCTCACATTACTTCTGCATTTGGTTTTTGCAGTGGTGCTGGCAGGATCTCAGGTGGGAGCGAGCTCTCATGGAGCCTGCTCTCCCACCCACACCCATATGGGGTGGATTGACATTTGATGGACCTGGTGCAATACCAACCAGCTCACCGGAGTGAAGGCTAAGCATGCTGCAGAGCCTGTGGCACGTCAGCCCCGGCCCCATCCCTCCTGCAAGGGTTGGTGGCTTCTTGGCTGGCAGAGTAAGCTGTTCTCATCTCCCTTGTAAACATCGGCACGCTGCTTGCTAATCGCTGGCTTGGCACGAACAGTTTAAGCTTCCAGCTTTATCTATCACCCTGCTGTTTGGGAGGGAGGCTGCAGGCTGGTGGGGGGACAGGGATGGGACCACAGGCAGGTGCATGTGGGGCGGAGGAGAGGGATTTGACCTACACGGCTTCTCAGGGCTCCTCAGGGGCACAAGGTAGCCTCCAGCCCTCTGACCAGCAGCCAGCATTTACCTCAGTTTGACCATGCACACGTAATTCTCAAACTTTCTAGCACACCTTACCCTTTCCCTGCATTGTTTTTTTTCCCATGCACTGAGCACTGGTTCAGATAACATATTCAAAATCTTGCAGTTTCAAGATTTCCCAGCATATACTGGCAGAGTGCTGCTATTTCCAAGTTCTCCCCTCGGGGCACACAACTCCAGGCCGTGTCATTGCTGGACTTTGCTGGCCAAGCCAAAGAAGGGGAAGACAGTGTCATTGCAGATAGATGCAAAAGACTGCCTTTCTTCTTTGGCAAATGAGAAACCCTGATGACTTTGAGTCACTTAAAATATTCAATTCAATCCACAACAAATGCTTTGCAATGCTTTGCTTCTATCTTTCTCCTTTTCAGTGATGTTGGGGAAGTTTTGAAGTGTCCCAACAGTAGCAGTTTTCTTTAAAATGTCAAAAAGAAAGTGCTTGGATTTTTCTTTGGGCAGAAATACTTGCCCAATGGAGCACAAATCTGCTGCCAGTTTCTTTCAACCCAGGACTGCAGGGTTTCAGGACCAAGGAAATATTTGTTTGAAAAATGTGGACCAGTTTTATTTGTTGGGTTCAGCTCCCCATCACTCCAATGAGAACACCGTAGCTAACAGGAACCTCTTGAGCTCAGTTACACGGATATTAACATTTACTCTGCTGTGACGCTCCCTGCTAGAGATGATAAGTGATTTTTTTTTATTTCCAGCATTACCTTAGCTATCCTGGCATCCCGATATTAACATTTACTCTGCTGTGACGCTCACAGCTAGAGATGATAAGTGATTTTTTTCTATTTCCAGCATTACCTTAGCTATCCTGGTATCCACGGGAAAACACTAGCACATGGCATTTTGCACTGAGCACCTATTGCAAACTTTGCTGCATCGACTGACATGATCTGGCTCCAATCAGCCAAACACAGCTCTGCTACACCTGTCTGACAGGCAGGGAGTTTCTATAGTTACTTACTGCCCTAAGAAAGCCCAACAGTCAGTCAGTTATTTCTCTTTACAGCCAGATTTAGTGCCCGATCCAGAACCAAATGGTTAGCAGAATCACACTGTACGAGCCTATACATTTTGAACTGGACTTGGCATGGAGATACATGGCAAAACACCTCCCACCACACAAGTGTTTAATGTACCAGCCCCCTGCTTCATGCTCACCTTTTGGCTTGTTGGGGCAAGGGGGAAACAGGAGAGGGCACCACGATGTCTCCTGCACTTCAGCGCTGCAGACATAGGAGAGATCTCAGACATTAACGCTGGGACGGGGAGGGATGCAGGTCCCACCACAAACAGGGGTCTGTAGGAGGATCCCTGCAGTCAGGCACAAGTCTTTCCCCAGAGCTTGCCATGGACCGGGAGGGAGGACTTGGCAGCCGGCAAGGGAGGAAGGTCCAAGGGGGAATTTTTCTACTGGAGACCCAGGCAAGTGACTCTATCCCAGTTCCCTGCTTTTCTACCACCTGGGTACAGTGGGGGTGAAGAACAGACTTGGACTACTGAGGAGATGTTGGGGCTGGGTGAATAAAAACATTTCCAGATGCACCTGGTGAAGAAAATTGCTGACATCTTCCCGCTTCCAATGGCCTTTTACAAAGATTAAATGAACATAGCCATCCAAAAAAAACAAAAGGGGAGGCGTGCAGAAATAAAAGAAAATAGTAGAAGGCTCTTACCTTGTAATTCAGGAGTTCCTGCACTATCTGTGAGGAAGCTCTAGGGTACCTCACAGGGAGCAGAGAGGTTGCTCAGTCTTGCAAAACCCCTGACTGCAAAGCATTTGGCCAGTAAACTGAAACCCCAGATAAAATCTTTGTCCCTGCTTTTGCCTGGATGAACTAGAAAAGTGTGTCTTTCTTTTCAAGAGACGGTACTACTACAGATTCAGCTGTGCCTATAGGCTGCAATGGGCTTCTTTGTTTCTTCTTTCCGTTTCCCACAAATATAATCTATTACCAATGCATTGCTTTTCTTTTGTCAATATATTACTGGGCTTTATCAGCAAAGCTTTTATTGCAGCTTTCCCTGCGATGAGCTGGTGAATAAAGGTTAAAAAGACCAACCCCAAGCGTATCTGCGAAAGTAGCTTGCATAATCGGGGAGCGCTGCTGGTGCAGGGCTTCACTGACGTAACCGGCTGGGGAAAATTACCGAGACGCCTGCTGAGGGACAGAAGTGACTAACTCTCATCAGCAGAGTCCCGGCGTCTGAAGGAGCTGCTGCTAAGGCGATGGGCTAAAATAGACCCAGAGGGAAGTTGATTTTGAACAGCAAGGGCCTTTTTATTTATTTTTATAAAAAGCACTCTGTGCAGATTGCGTGTGGACTCTTTGTGTGCCTCTGTAGAAATCAGAGGAATAAACAAACCTAGAAGCAACCGCTCACGCTTGACATCCTTTTGTTGGCATTTATCAGCCGCTGGCAGGATCCTCATGAGGTTCCCAAGGGCGGCTGAGACCTGGCCAGATCACAGGCTGTCCCACTCCAGTCCTGCCTTAGATAAGCAGAGCTGTCCTCCAGAGCATCACCCTGCTCTTAAAAGGAGCGAAGTATTGCATCCGAGAACTTGCGTAAGAAGCCGGAGCCACAGCCGCAGGTCGCTCGCCTCCAGCTGGCTGTGTGCTGCCGGGGATGCTGAGTGATGCCTGAGGCTGTGCAGCAGCGCCTGGCTGGAAGCCACGAGGTCTCAAGGGCGAGGAGAGCTGGACCAAAGCCCTGGTGAAAGCCTCAGGAACATGCCTAGGGCCAGGGGTTCAGGGTTTGACCCTCGATCTAATCCCAGAACGATCCCACTCACGTTACCTGGGGTGGGCTGCACCTGCTCAGGGGTGGAGGAGGGAAAAGATAGTTTTCGAGCCTTGCCCCATGGCCTTCGTGCTTGGTGGTGGGCTAGAAGGGCCCTCCAATGCTTCCTATGGGGTAGGCAGAAGGAGCCATGGAGAGGGGGAGTCCTTGGCCATGGACCTCCTCCAGTGCCAAGCTCCAAAGCAGGGGTGTCCCCACTCTGTGCCATCCCCATAGCCAGAGGTAAGGCACACCTCGTCCCCTGGCCCTCGCAGGGAGCCATGCTGGTGAGGTCTGCATCCGTGCTGTGACTCCCAGTCCCACGCCTGACCCTTGCACTGTGTGACTTCTGGGCTACAGATGTGCAAAGACGCTTTCCTGTCCAACGCCGTGCAACTCAGAAAACCCATCTGGGCTCAGATAAATAGGAAATCAGACCATGTCTCATCCTCTGCCAAGGTGGAAGCCAATTACAGACACAGAGCAGAAGCCTCCTGCCCCGGTTTCCTCTGGAAAGGCACAAGAGGCTGGACATAAGGAAAGCAGCAAATCTGTGCCACCGGAGCTGGTCACCACGGGGAGAAGGATGCCGGCTTGTCCCAGTCGTGAGAGGTAGCACTGACCGCTCTTGCTGTCGCTGGTGGGGACAGGAAGCCTGGAAACATTTCCAAGGCTTCAGGATCTTCCTCCAGCTACTTAGGAGGCACAAAGCTTTTGCACAAACATTATCTGCAGTACGGGCCAGTGTAATGAACAACCACTTACTACCAAATCCTGTGCACAAACTACATTACTACCACCATGTGTATGGAAGATGTAGCTGTATTTATAGAGTATTGGCTGTTGTAAATGTACCCACATAGGCTTTAAATGAGGTTGTTAACCCATGCCTGGTTTTCTGATGATTGGTTTAACCAGTGCTAATTGGCTGAAAATGAATGCAGCTGCTGATCAAATGTTTCTCCCAATGAAATGTGCCTTTTTCCCCTCGGGCAGATCAAGAAGTGCCTTGGGAGGGGGAGAAAAGCTGTGGGAAGTGAGGATAGCTCAAGCCACAGCCGTGAGTCTGCAGGGAGCCCTGGGGAGCCCGGAGGTGTCTGTCACAGCCTCTGGGAAGCCCTGACCCCTCTGTGTCCTGAGCGGTACTGGCTATCAAAGCACCAAGAAGAGAGACATGGAGTTCTCCAGGTGAACCAGATCAAAAGCAAGTTGTCCCCACCAGATCTGTGACTGTAGAGAAACAAAGATTTCTTCTATGCATCTCTGCCTTGCATTCATGTAAATCTGATCTCCACAGGGGAACTGGGAGCATCCCCTGAATGCATCACCATCCCCCAGCCACAAGCAGATAAAGCTGTGGGAAGACGTGTGGTCATGGCCCTGCCCTTGATCCCACCACATCTGTGCCAGTCCAGAGAGATGTTTTGCCTATTCAGAGAGCACACAGACATGTGCCAAACCACCGGGCTGGTTGGCATCCCGTTCAAGGCCAACACGAGACCTTTTGCTGTCTGCCCATACACAGTAGCTTGCTCCTGTTAATATACATGCAGCAAATATCTCTAAGCTAGATGCATATCATATCACAGAAAAATGGTGATTGAAAAGCAGCTTTGCTGGTGTTTCATGGTAGCAACCACCACCAGCTTGTGCTGTGCGTCATAAGAGGCTTTGAAAGGCGTATTCACCTGAAGGGGGTGTGGGAAGTACGTGTTGTGGTGCCATGATGTGGCTGAGTTAAGGTTTAATTGCTGAGATAACTCCCTCAAGTGAAACCAAAGTAGACACAACTGAAAACTGGAAGTCAAAGAAACTGTCTTTCCCCTCTTTATAACTGAATGGTCTTTTCCACCCATTTTTAACCCACCTGCTGCCAGGAGTGCGCAGAACTGCAAAGAGGTGGAGAACTGGTGCTTTGCATGAGTGTCAGCCAATCCCAAGGGTACCAAAATCTGCCCGGAGGTAAATGTTTAGGTAGTGGCTGATTGCATTTTGTTATATTGACTAGACGAAAGCTCAGAATTAGTGCATGGGGAAGTGCTGCTCTGCTGCAGTCCTTCTGCATGACCTTGTATACTGTGTCTCATTTTCTGGAATAGCACCACCCACCACCCAGATCTGCTGCCAGCTCACTTGGTAATTACTAGTAAGGTGGTTTAAGAAGCTGTGCTAGCATTCTAGAAAGAAACCACTATTGAAATTATTTCAAAGCTCAGCACCTCAGGCTGGCTGGAAATGGTTCAGGACAAGAAAAATGGACTTTCGTGATGTGGGGTCCCTTTAGGGCACAGGATTTGAACTGGATCAACAGTGAAGAAAGGATTTGTTTGGTCAGTGAGCACATGTATACTTTTCCCTGCACGGAAAAAGCTCTTTGATTGCTTCCTACAAAACAGGTAGAAAGAGACTGCCATATATTTACTGTATCTAATGCCACTCCCTGTGCACCTTGGAGGTGTTTCCATGCAGCCCGCAAATTCTCATCCATTCTTGGGGTCTTGTGCATCCAGCTGATGTATGATCTACTCTGCAAAGGGAATATATATTAGGAGATACACTCCGTAACAGCAAAAAATGTCACCACTGTGTTTCTTTTTTTTTTTTTTTTTTTTAATCAGACTCATATTGGGGGCAATGTGATGAGACCAAAAAGATGAGATTTTTAAAGAGATCACACTCCCTCCTTCTCTCAAGCAAGTGGCCTGGGTGCCTGTCCCACCACAGCAGATCTGTTTCTCCACCTAGCTGCATCTCTGGGGAATGTTTTATGGGGGCAGATGGAGCTTGAAGCACAACCTTCAGGACCCCCATCCACCCACCCCTGCCAGCACCCACCTCTTTTGCTGGAGAGTTTGTGCACCATACTTGGCATGGTTGATTTTCCCCTGGCTGCAAGTGGCAGTCACCTTAGTGACTGCGGGAGGTATCCAGCTCGGAGCTTGAAAAAGCTGGTGTCTCTCAGCTTCCCACAGCGTAACAAGAGAGAGCAACTGGCTCTAAGTAACTCCCAAACAAGTTCAGGAGGGCCAGAACAGACCGAATGAATGTCACAGAGTTCATTTCCCAGCAATGTTAGCCATCTATCGCTTTTCCTCTGTTTCCCCACTGTCTTTGCACTCAGATGCACAAGCACACTCCGACACTAAAAAGTTTCAGAGCTCCAAAATGGGGAGGAGGAGGAAGACAGGTTTTTCCCCTCACTTAAAGTTTTAAAGCCACCTCCATCTGAAGGAGCCAACTGAAGGAACTTTGAGTGTGGGAAAAAATAAAGATAATATTGCAAAAACATTCTGAACTGTAAGAATATTACACCCATAAAAAAGCCAGCCCGAGCTCATAAAACTTTAACAGCGGTAGTATTAAAAATGCAGAGGGGACCAACAGAGAGCAAAAGAGAGAGCAGTAAAGAAAAGAAGAACCTGGCAGGAGGAAATACACAAAAATATGTGGCTTAGCTCAGGTACTCTAGGCATTGGCCCAACATGAACTAAAAACTTTATCACCCCAATGTGAACTAAATGTTTTGGCTCTTTTGTCAGCGGCAGCTATTGGGGACAGCAGGGGGCAAAGGGAAACGGGCGCAAAGACCTGGGATTTATGAGCCAAGAGAGAAGCAGAGATAAAGAGCAAGCACATCAGGTCAAGGGGACAAGGATATCTCCAACCCAGTGCACACAAAGGACCACCATTTGCAATTGCAAGGCTGATAGTTATTGCTTTTCATGAAGCCAGCAAGACGGGGACTGTGGAGGGGGACGGGAGAAGAAAAGGGAAACGGGCGCAAAGACCTGGGATTTATGAGCCAAGAGAGAAGCAGAGATAAAGAGCAAGCACATCAGGTCAAGGGGACAAGGATATCTCCAACCCAGTGCACACAAAGGACCACCATTTGCAATTGCAAGGCTGATAGTTATTGCTTTTCATGAAGCCAGCAAGACGGGGACTGTGGAGGGGGACGGGAGAAGAGCCGGCATCGTAGCTGGCGTCAGGGAAAGTAAGAGAAGGGACTGGGGAAGGCAGTGGGGGTAACCACGCACTGATTCATCTGGCCTCCGCAGGAGAAAGGTGTTGGGACAAACTCTGCAGGAAGGATGGAGAAATACAAGATGGCACATGATAAATCGAACAAAGGAGGGGATAGGTTTCCCGGCTGTAGTCTGTGCCTAACTTGCTTGAGTCAGGACATGGGGGAGACCA
>NW_009221314.1:680-6192 GCF_000690835.1 Fulmarus glacialis | reverse complement strand
GTGCTCGTTAAGATCAGGTGTAGTGAAAGAGATTTAGTCTGGGTCAAGAACCAGCCAATGCATAGAAAACAGGCTGTGCTGCAAGGGGAATTAAAATTTGGCAGCAAGCTCCTGGTGGAGTTCATCGAGGAGCTGTCTTGGTTGCTATCTTAATCCGTATTTTCTTTAAACAACCCTAGCAGAGAGCGCAGGAATGACCAGGAATGACGTGATTGGGAGTCACTGCTGGTACTGATAAGGGTTGGAATATTATGTAGGAGGAGCTGGGTGCCCTTAAGGATGAGACTGAGACAAATGGGATGTAATTTAGCAGTAAAAAATGCACCGCCATGTACTTGGACACTAGAAACAACAATTTCTGCTATATGCTGGCAGCTTATCCACAAAGCAGCAGAGATAGATCACTCAGGCATGAGATGGCTCTGAGCCACGAGCCTCTCATGGCTAAGAAAAGGCAAATGCAAACGGAGGCGGCATCAGCTAGTATATTTCCAGAAAGGTCTAGAGAGAGCGGTGCCGGGGGACAAGAACCCACTGAGACCTCAGCAGTGTTTGGGAACATGCCCGAGCTGCTGGGGACATCTCCTTGTGCCAGCTCAGCCCTCTGCCCTGCACCTTGATGGACCCCACATCTCCTTGCAACTTGGGGGGCTGCATGGGGACATGGCCACCCTCCATAACCCCTTTTTTCCCCAACATGTCGACTAAGCAAGGAGATGAGTTATTTAAGCTTGAGGATAATGTTGGCAGTTGAGCAAATGCCTCTAAACTCTCCCTGACTATGTTTAGATGAGAAATGACAGAATTACTGACCGCTGGAGGAACGAAATTCTGCGAAGGCTTTCCTGCAGGAATCCTAGGAGCAAAGCGCTGCCTAGTTTTAAGCTGGAGCTTTGCAAGCCTATGAAGGGATTGCATAACATGACTATGCGTGACAGAAGAAGATGCGACACAACAACCCAGGAGATCCTGTCCGGTCCCATGAGTTTAAACTTGTTATCTCTAAGCAGAGCTATAGAAATCGATAGAACAGGGGCATCCAGCTAGGCACTGGTATTAAATCTGCAGATGAATCATGCCCAATGCTTTGGGGCAAATAAACAAGGTATGGTTTATTTCAGACTTATCTTTGGAAAGCCGCACCCATGACCCAAGAATTTAGAGTCGCCAGGCCAAGGCAAGAAAAGGAAGCCAAGATAGACAAAGCCACTGAATCGAAATGCCTCCTTTGAAGAGCAGTGCAGATCTCTGTTGTGCTCCTAAAAAGGCAATATCAGGACAGACACAGCTCTTATCTGTGCCAACTGACCCATAGGCTTGAAGGGACCTCTATTCCTGCCAGGTCTGCCCAGACTAGAAAGCCGAAAACCAGACCGTCCTCTTAATCCAACTCATTAATCATACTAAGTGGGCAACAAACGAAGCCGTAATGAGGATCTACCTGATTGTTACCTTATTCTATGGTCTGGACTCAACGCAAAGGGAATTTTTATGGTGATCACTTGGTGTCAATCAAAAAACATAAATGTTCCTATCACACCCTTTTTAATCAAAATGGTCAGTCATGACCAAAAGGACAATGACCATCTTTACCCATCACTGCATGTCCTGTGAGTGGATTGGGAGGGCCAACACATGTCAAGGCAAGCAGGGTGGTCATCTCTCAGGATCAGTGGTGGCTGGAGGGTCCAAGCAGGTCCTTAGCAAGGGCAGTGTCTCAAGGGATGTGGTGCATCTCTGCTATCCCCAGGGCTGGGGTTTTGGGGCATGCTGGGCTCAAGGCAAGCCAGAGAGCAACAACAGCGATTTCCAAGGCTGTGTGGGATGCCATCAGCATCTCTGGTGTGACAGACCCATCTAACCAGCATGTGTACAGAAAAGGGAAACAGCTACTTGAAAAAAGGATTGGTATACCAAGAGTGTCAGAAGAAGGTTTGTGTAAAGGTAGAGGGTCTCCAGCCCACAGCATAGGGAATTGACATCCCTAGAGGATGTTGGTGATACCCCTAGTTATGGAGCAGGTGTCTTCACCCAGAGAGGACACAGCATCCTTCAGGCTCGCATGTGACAGGATGTTTAGAGGGTGACTTAGGCCAAGAAGGACACTGCCCTTCACCTTCACCGCACTGTTACTGTTGGGACATGCTACCTCTTCTGTTCATTTTGTTTAATTTAAAAAGGCTCCTCCTGCCCCTGTTGCCTAGTTCATCCATGGCACCGTTTCTCTTGTGAGAGGTTTTCATCAACATATCTGCTGTTAAAGTGTAGTTTGAGAGGGAACCTTCTTCCCTGCAACCCACCTTCCCCAAAGGTGTCCTGGTGGCGAAGCTGACCTGTACAGTAGACCCAAGAGGAAAAGCATAAGGGGTGGTGGGGACCTGCAGAGGAGAAATTCTGGGACTTGTGATGGCACTGAAAATAGCAGTTGACTTCTCCTGTGCTGCAGATTGGCTTTCAGAAAGCTTCTACAAATATGTGATTTAGTTTTTTATTCCGACAGTGACGACAGGACCATCAAGAGGAGTAAATGGAGAGTAATTGCAGGAAATAACATGCAAGCGATGATCACCTTCTGCCTGGGGGCTGTATTTTTCTCCTGTCTCCTAGTTACTCTCTGGAGTTAATAGCAGATAGAGCTTGTGGCATGAGAGCACACCATGGGTTCATGGATGCCTCAGGTCTTAATGCTCCAGGACACTAAGGCCTCTATAGAGAGTGACTTACCAGCCACACCAAGGGCTACACTTCTTTTTGTCTACAGAGGAGTAGAAATCTGGTCTTGACAGCAGGAGTGCTGGGGTGCTCCTCCAAGCCCCCTGTACGCACACACCAGCTTTGCTCTCAGTACTTCAGCTGTAGAGTACTGAGTTTGGCACAAGACCAAAGTAATGCAGAAAAGGGGCCAAATAATACCCCCACCTGATTCCCGTACTCCATGCTGTCACATCCCAGACCACCCGGCCCTGCTGTAGTTATTCTCTGTACCCTGTCTCATGATGACCTGACAGCAAATACATGCGTACAGATTCTCTGGTGGTTGTCCCCAGTCCCTACCACCCCTGCACTGGAGACCCAGGCTGCACTGACACCTCTGCAGTGACCTGCCAGCCCCAGGCACATCCTCATTGCACAAGCTGACAAAGCCGCCAGCCCCTCTTTTCAGGGGTCAAGTGGCACTGGGGGACTTGCCTGAGCAGACCTCCAGCTCTCCCAAGCCTTTCTTCTCCAGGGAAGCGAGACTGCAGCATCTGGTTAAATTCCTCACTGATCCTTTCCCTTTCCTACCATGTCTCATGCTTTGAGGAGTGCCTGCTGACGTGACAGTCCACCACTGTAAGATGTACCCACCCTGGAAATCATTTTGCCTCCTTGACTCACTGCAGCAGGCAGGGCAGGCTGGAGTACAGGAACAAGAACAAGGAGACCTTCTTAGACCCCCTGTCTAGCGTTAAACTTGAAATGTGGGTGATGAACACCCAAGTACCCACAGCACTCCATCCTGCGGCAGCTGGGAAGATACAATGACCTCCAGTGAAAAGATGCAGACTAATTCCACTATCTTTGACCCTTTTAGGGGAATTTGTTTTTTCCCTCAAGAGTGGAAGGATCGATTTAAAATCTAGCGGCCAATTCACTCTGGCCTCTAGATTGCTTTTAAAGCACTGGTCCTGTGAGAATCCCCCACTTAAGTTCACCTCCTGCCCTCCTCAGTGCAAGGCAGACTCCTCCGGCTCCTCATGGATCAACCTGGCAGCCTGAAGTAACATTCCCTTCAGCGGTTTATCTTCTGCCACGCAAAAGAAAATCAAACCCTTTGATCCTTGCTCAGGAAACGAGAGCGTTTCTGAATAAACTCTAGGTGTTAACAGGCTCTGGCCCCACTAAACCCGGCTGGAGGAAGTAAGAACTTCCTCGGTAGCCGGCTCCTCTCTCCCCATGGCAGAAGTACTTGCCCAGCACGGGGTGGGCTGGCTTGGGGAACGGGTCAGGGTCACCCCCAGCTGAGCTGGAGAGGGGTAAGCATCCCTGCAGCCAGGCTGGGGCTCGCTTAGCTCATGCGGCTGTCAGAGAGGCTTTAACCGCTTTCATGTGTTTTATTTGGGGAGGAGCACCCTGCCAAAGGATCTCTTATCCTTTGCACGTTCACTCCCTGCCCTCCCAGGACATGACTTTCAGAAACGCTGCGCTCTGCTCTTCCCCCTTGGGCCAGAAAGTTAACCAGAGAGGATGTTTCTCTTCTGTCACCTGCCCTAATTAACACCAGACCTGCATGTCTTGGAAACAGCAGTCAGGCAGCGCTGGCAGCTCCCCAGCCCCCGAGATGCCACCGTTCCCCTCACCTGGACATCAGCATCCGACCCACAGCATCCTTGTCCCCCTCTCACCCCTGCAGAAGAGCTGGGTGTGGTGGGCACAGCAGGTGGGCCTAGGTACCCACCTGAGAGCACAGGTGCTGGCGCAGGGTGACCAGCAAAGCTCCAGGTCCCTCTTCCATTTTATGTTCGACTCAGACCCGCATGACGTCCTGATGGAAGAGACACGCTGCATGGAAAAAAATCCATGTAGCTGCATTACACCTCTCAGAAGTGAGCTGATCAATCAGTCTAAAGAAATTCAATTTGTTCAGCTTGTCAGAGGGAAAGGCGGGAGGTGACTTGACCACGACTGACACCCCCCCCGGGAAGAGCCGTGTGCCCAGCGGATCCGCCGCTCCGGCGAGAAGAGGCACGACGTGATGCCGCGTCCGCGTCTGTGCCCAGGCACCCAGGCAGGCCAGCTCGGATCAGGAATAAAGGCGTGCATTCACGCCACGAGGATAATTAACCACTTCAACAGCTTACCCAGGGACACGGTGCAATGGCTTGCAGGCTTTAAATCAGGACTGACTGCCTTTCCCAAAGATTTATTAGATCTCTAAAGAAAGTCCTGGGCTTGACGCACAAATCGTGCTCTGTGTTATATCAGGGGTCATGCTAGCCGACTGTAATGGCTCCTTCTGGCCTTGAAATTTATGGCCGGTGTCAGAGGGACAAATAACTCTATTGTGCCTGCTGAAGGAAAGCGAGCTCTCGGGGCACGGCCATCTTCAAGCAGAGCGTGGCAGAGATGCTGCCCAGGTGGCCCCGTCCGTCCTGCGCGGCTGCGTGGCAGAGGCACCGTGGCCAGCGATGCTGAGGCGGGTAGCAGCGCGGGGACACGGCCCCCACCCTCCTCCGGGCTTACCGCAGAGGGGGAGAGTCCTACACGGCCCAAAGCCCTCGCTGAAACCGGGGGCGTGAGTTGTCAGAACGAACGGGATGATAAATGTTCTGCTTATCTTTTAGGCAGATTTTGTTTTGCAAACGAGGTTTAAAAATAAAAAAATAAAAAATTTCTTCTGCCAATCCTGTTTTAATACCTTCGCAGCACAAGGATCTGCAGCGTCTCAGCAAACGTCGCCTGCCTTGGGATGGCACAGTGAGGCTGGAGGGGGAAATTCAGGCTCCTCCCTCCCCACGCCGCCTGCCCCTCC
>NW_009221314.1:0-537 GCF_000690835.1 Fulmarus glacialis | reverse complement strand
CCGCCTGCCCCTCCGTAACACTCACCTGATGCAAATTTCCATTTCCTTAGCGAGCCGCCCGTTCCTCTTGTGCAGAGGCTTCCAATTTTCTCTCCATGCAATGATTGAGGCAAAGGCTCTGCGAGGGGGAGGGGGAAATCTCTGTAAAATGATAACCCCGGGGGTAAATCTTCAACAGGATCTGCACAGTTTTAGCTGTGCAACTGTCATTTACATTAATGGGAGTCATGCAGCTAAATAAGGGTACTGGAAATACCCTGGTCTCCAGCTGCCCAGTCTAAATAATAATAATAATTAAAAAAAAAAACAGAGGGGAAGGAACAAAAAAGTTCTGTTCTCCCGCCGCAGGAGGTCAAGAGAAGACCTGTGGCAGAAGCAGAAATGTCCTCATTCCTCACCCGTCACGGTGCAGGGCAGCAGGGAATAAGCATTCATGATGCAGGGAGAAGGCCGGCAGCTCTCTGGGCATATGTTACTCTACATTTGAAATTAGAGCCACCGAGGGGACGCAAAATGACAAACCCAGCTGCCGGTGGG
>NW_009221313.1:0-1601 GCF_000690835.1 Fulmarus glacialis | reverse complement strand
TTTTATTTCTTGTCATCTTCTCATTTTCCGCTTTCGATAAGTTCCACAACTAGTACAAAAATTTACAAGGTCCTGTACCACAAGGAAAGTTGCAAATGCATTATGTGCTTCACCATTGGCACATAGGAGGGAAGTAAGAAGTCACTTTTTTGTATTTTTACCCTCTCAAAATTTTTTGCTGGAAGACAAAGACCCAATTCAAGAAACAATTTTCTGGAAACAGTTAACTTTGACATAATCACCGAATGTCAACAATGACATGTTTTTAAAACCTTTTGACAGATCCCATACATTTTAATATATCACAACTCACTTCTCCAAATCATTAGGTGGTTACGGAAACTACTTTCCAAGCAAATATATTTAACTCATGACTCTTTGTCCAGGAGCGACAGAAGAAAAAAATGGGCCAAGCAGACTGTGTCAAAACCCACTCTTTAAGAGGTAAACAAATACTTGTTACATCTGCCTGCTGCGTGTCTTCTAGCATCTCCCTGTAACTGCCACGCGTGTCCGGAGAAGACAGGACGGTTTCTCCACAACACACTGAGGAAAAATACTCACCAACCGTGCCATCCTTGTTCAGAGGTGACCTTCACATACCTCGCATGGACACAGTAGGTTGGATATTGCTTCACCATGTGAACACCAAGCCAAGCAAACTCAATGAGAGTTCCCATTACCCTACCCTGAAGACCCCATGGCATCTTAGGGGTACCAAGAAAATCACAGCTTTCGTAGCAATGAGGTTGTCTTTCTGTACAAAATTTTCCATTCTGTTTCAAGCAGATAAGTCTGGTTTTCTTCCAAGTGAAGGAAAGCTGGCCCAGGGAGTGATTGAGGGTTGTGAGATCGTCACTGATCACAGGAGACACAAACACATGGGGACACCTGACTAACAGTCACTCTGATCCACACAAACCAGGGTTGACAGGGGTCCTTGTGCAGAGACCGCTGTCTGCCTGGGAATGCTATTCCCGACTTTAGAAATGTGGAGGACAGAGTTAGAAAATGATTATGCTCTAAGCTCTCCCGTACAGACAAATGAAAATCCTGAAATTGTCAGTTTACTCCTACCTTGAGTTTATTGACCTGGCCTATAGAAAAACAAGCTGGGGAAAAAGAAAATTTTTTTCCTGTTTAGATCTTTATTTAGTTACGGACTGAATCATGTCATGTGAAGTGTACCTGCACTGACTCCCTCAGGAAGGTGCCAGCTCTCTTTATTGCACTCAAACTTTTCTGGAAGCTGAGTGGCCTCTATGTGCCAGTGAAGGAACTGAAGCTTACACCATCACAAATATTGTTATCTGTTTATAGATGACAATAAACAGATGACGTTAGATAGTTTAATTAGTAAAGCATGGCTCGATACTGTCTATATCCAGGAACAGAGCAATAAAAAGATGGCAGCTTCGTTTACTCTTCTGTTACTTCTGGAGGGCAGTAATTTCCCTTCTGCTGCTCTCAGTCAGCATGGAAGGGTCTCATGTGTTTACTTCTGTGCCTGAAGAGGACATTCTGTCCACCTGGGAGTCCAAATAACACGCAGAGTAAGCTTTTACATTGGAAACATTACCTTGTGTTTAACAGCTGGCAAG
>NW_009221312.1:4256-12210 GCF_000690835.1 Fulmarus glacialis | reverse complement strand
TAGAGCATGAGAAGCTGAGAAGGTCTTGAGTCTGTGTAAGCATGTCTCAGCCATAACGAAAACATCTCTATATTGTCAACACTGTTTTCAGCACAAATCCAAAACATAGCCCTATACTAGCTACCACCAACAAAATTAACTCTATCCCAGCCAAAACCAGCACAAGAGGTATCTACTGTTATCAAATATAGGTTTCCCTATATGTTGTAGATAATTACTGCAACTTTAATAACATCTTTATAATTTTCATGGTTTCAGTCATCCGCCATGAAATGGACATCTCCTGCAGAAATTATGATTCTGTTCATTCTGTCTTTGAACAATTAGTTGCTAGGAATCTAGTTTTAATCCATACACCATTTTTTCCACCCTGTTCTATTGTTGAATTTTCCACCCTGTCATATTGCTGAATATGTTCTGAAGACATATAAGTGCCAGAAGGGACTGGACTTCAGTCCCGCTGCTCTTTCTGGCATCTCATATTTTCTGATATATAAAGCTTTTGTTATTTTGAGGGTGAAAACCACCTTCCATTTAGGTTTAGTATGAGGAAAATTAAATCTTAGTGATAGTTTAAAATCCTCGAATAAGCTGCATGCAAACTTGTGAAGCCTCTGAAACACGCCCCAGAAATCTAAGTGTCCACAGAAGTGCCAAAGTGATAGGAATCAGAGACACCAGGCTATTTTACAAATTATTTTGATTATGTGTAAATCAGAGTAGCAGCATAAACACCAGAGAAAACAGATGAAAAGCAGTGATACAGCCAGAAACAGACTTCTAATGTTTAGAGAAAGAAGTATTGGATGTAAAAAGACAAGGAAGCAAGTAAGTAACCTGTCTTTTGGTCTTTGTCGCCTACCTTATTTGGGGAGAACAGGCACTATGCATGCACTATTTCTTCATTAACTTTGAATCATATCAAAGACATTATTCAGCTCTTATTTATCTGCAAGATTCCAAATAATAACTAATTATCTGTGGTAAGAGAAATAATAGTATTTTACAAGGGGATCTGTGAGCTGACAATTGACTTGAATCAAGATGAAACAAATAGAGGATGTACCTGCAGGAATCAGAGATCACCAAAGGAGGTAAAACAAGAGTTGAAACAGTGTTAAACTTAGCAAAAGAAGTTGAAGTAAGATCCGAAAAACAGAGAAGGCCTTCTTAAAAGTAAAGATAACAGAACCTAAAATAAGATGTAAAGTAAGGCTTTCGTAAAAGAAATGGAGGTACAATAAAAGAGCATCTGGAGCTTTCCCAGAACAGCTAAGAATAAGAGATCAATCCTGTGTTTGGGCAGTATCTATAAAATGTATCCTGTGTATTAATTACACAGTCTCAGAGGAAAGAGATTGGGTAGCCTCTGCTAAAATAATGCATAGTTCACATGTACATGTGAAAGGAAACCTTATGAAGAAGCATATCCATAGTGCCTGTCAGAATAATTTTTGTTAAATGTATTGCTTTACTGAAGCTAAAAAATATTACAAAGCAGTGGATAATAGAAAATAAACTGATGCATTATAGCTGATCTCCTTTCTACAGGAAAAATAATTCCGGAGTCTTTAAAAGAACTTATGTCATGGTTAAATCTACAGAGGTAGATTTCATCATTATTTAATGATCATGGAAGAAGTTTATAGACATGCAATTAAGTAATATCTTTTTAGAGTCAATAATCCTAAGAGTAACTTGTCAAGTGCTTGGAAAACTACAGTGTAATGGTTTCACAAAAAAAAAACGCATTACTACTTGTGCCTGTAGAAGGGAAGCAACACATCTCTGAGCAGAACAATACAGAACTATTTGCATTAGAGGCATGGTATCTGAAAGATATAGATGTCATCTCCCCAAATTTACAAAAATATCCACTTTATCTTCTGGAATAGTGGCTTGAAGATGAAAAAATATTTGCACATAAGATTAAATTTGTAGAATACAGTCGTTACAGGCCTTATGTCGAATACAGTAGAATGAACATGGTTACTTTTGGACAACAGCATCAAAGGAGGTAGGTACAACATATCTTGTTCCTTTAGAATGCTAATAGAATAATAGCAAGAACATAATTTGCTTGAGTCTAAGTAGCTACAAGCAGAAGAGCTGAAAGATTTCCTAACAGAAAAATATGCTATCAGAGTAGTTTATGATAGGATAATCACCTGGAAAATGCAACCACCCAAATATAGGACCAGCTTAGAGTACTACAGTAAAAGCTCTCTGCTCATGATGTGAAAGTTTTAAATTCAGAGAAAGTAAGTTGCACAAGGTGAGGAGAAAAAACCAGCAGGTCAGCCAGTGTATAGGCATCAATTCTTTCCAAACACACTGAAGAAGCAAAATCTGAGTTTACATGATTATTTTAATCCTTCTAAAAGCATTAGTGAAGTAAACAAAGTTTAGATTGCTAAAATGTAGCCTTGATGAATGAAATTGGAAATTATGTACTTCTGGCATGAAGTAGGATCAGTGTACACTTTTAAAGTCAACAACATACACAGATGTTTGTAATAGGTGCAAGGCAGCATTCTGTATGATATCTTTGCTGTTAGTTTTATTTAATATGTCACATATGGCACCCACAGCACTGAAAAATAAACTACAGATAATGAATTTGATAAGTTATACGTACAATGAATGATTCTCATGATACATGTTTATAAATTAAGGTAACAGTCTTGTATATATCTGAATTCATTTTCAGTCAGCTACGTCTGGTGCTAGGCTAGAAAAACTTCATAGATAATGAAAAGAGAAGGGGAGAACAGACCTGAGATGAGATGTTTGACAGCAACTGATACTTTGGAGCAGATAAGGGAGAACTTATTTGTAACCGAGGTTATGTTTCTTTTGTTTTATTTTCCATCTTTGCAACTTTACTTGCAACTTTGTAACCAAGAATGTAACACTTGCTTTGCTAGAGCACATCTGACGTTTTTTTTCTTCCAGTTTGAAGGTCCACATGCCAGGGTTTTTTATTGGCTTTATTCTGGCATGGCCTATTAGGAGGCACTACTTTGCCAGTCCTGTGTTCTTCATCAATGAATCTGGTAGATAGGAAAACTTTTGTTAACGTGTATAAAGCTTGAAGTATGCTGTATAGTTTATTTCTAATAACAAATATATTAATATGTGTCATGTACAGTTATCTATCAGAAATACATATATATTTCTTTCAGTGGTTGGAATTTGGCTTTGTGTGGGCATACACCTCACCACCCAAGTATGATATTCAAGGGGGGAAGGGAGGGAGGAAAAGAGGGGGGGAGGGAGGCAGGGAGGAAGAAAGAGAAAAAGAAAGAAAGAGAAAGAAAGAAAAGACACAGAAAGCAAAGGAATGACAGGGGCAGGGACAGGGAGAGAGAACAAAGCCTTTGGGTATGCAGAATAACTTGTGCTTTTAGTCATAGAGCCTTTAAAGTGTTACTTGTCACCTCCAATAGTTTCAAATGTCCCATTTCTCCATCATGCATGATAAAGATGTTTAAAATTGGGTTTGTTCTTGAATAAATCCCAGTTTGGATAAATTTACCATTGCAAAGGATTCCTAAATATTTACGATACTTCCACATGATTATGGTCTTCTTATCAAACATAAATTGTAACTTTTTTTCAAGAAAACCTAGTCTATCCAGCTATATCCATTTCATGCTCTACTGAAACACAGTTAATATGACTTCCCTATGGTTAACATACTGTAAAACACAGTAATATTATGTGACAAATGCTATTTTCCATAATGAATATTTATTAATATCATTGTTAATGTGAAGTGAACCACATGAAAGGTTAGAATTTAGCTTTGATGTACTCTGTATTAAGGTCTTAGTGGTCTGCAAAGCTACTTTTCACTTTTTTTTGCTTTTTACTCTCCAATTGGAGAAACATATTTGAAATCATCGCTTGGAAAAAAGCAAATCTTCATCTCTCTGGAGTGGTTTCAGGCTCTTACTTCTTTTCCAAATTCCTATTTTTCTTCAACATGTTACACAGCAGGCTACTGTCCATCTGGCTTGGGCAGATTTTCTACAAAATTGCCAGTTGCTTCTATGTTGAACCTGGAGTACATAAATGGCTGAAAGTTTATATGTCAAAGCCATTCCATATGAGCAGATCTACTGAGCATCCACCTTTCAGATGATTTGCACTTATGTGGCAACTCAGGACTATCCTGTATGTGCTAGACGAACTCTGTGTGTGTGGAGATACATGCAAAGAAATGCTTCTGACATTTTGAAAATGAAAAATGGCAGGTGTAAGTAATCCTAAAAATTTGCATATATTTCTTCTAACTCTTAGGAAATACAACATAGAAAGTGGTGTTTGAGAGATATGGCACATATAAGAAATCAGAGCTAGTCATTTCTCTACTGTTCCTCTGTGATTGTTGAGCTGTGGGAAGTTACAGAAGTAGATTAAGAGGGGGTTTTAGATGTATAGAAGTGATGTTCCTATAATATCTGATAGGTAAAAAACAGTTTGAGAAAAAGGTGAAATACACATTTTCTTATCCTTTCTTCCTGTGTTGTTATTACAAGAAAATAAATTGTGCTATTAATATTAATAATATCTCAGTTGCAAAACATAGTGAGCTGAATCTGTTACATGACTCTTTTCACTTTTACTGTTTTTTTGACTTACTTTTCCCTTGCTATGATCAAACTATGACTTTTCCAACTACAGCATATCACCATTTGTATCCCTGATATTTCCATACTGATGAACTATCAAGATGCCCTGAAAAAAGCTGGAAAGGGTTTGAGGCTCAGATCTTTAATATTTAATTGTTAACCTAAAAATTGTTAAAAAAAGAAATGTGCACTCCCCCAACTATATAGAGACCCTTCACTGTACATGGGGGTAAAATGCAACTCTCAGGATATGAATGAAATGAAACAATGTATTTTGGGGTCAACACACCAAGTGGATAAAGCTACTAATATTTCATTGCCAAACTAAGTCTTACGGAACTACCCATTACACAAAGCTGCAATAACTTGCAATAGTAAAACAGATCCAGGTATCAAAATTTATTCATGTAAGTATATAAAATATATCTGCACAGTGTACATTTATACATTCACAATAGAAAGCTGGCAGCTACTGTGATACAAACATGTTATACGTCCCATGTCAAAAAGAAAAGTATATGAATAAAATAAACAGCCTTTCCAGCAGAGATGCATTGGCTGCAGGCCCCAGATATCAATATACTGACTTAAGTTCAAAGGATGAAACAAAACTTCAAGGCTCTCATGTTCTATTGATTCAGAGGTGCCATTTTTAGTGAAGTTCTCTTTTCTTTAAATTCTAATGAAATATCAAATAAAATGTCTTTGTTTACAAACATTTTTATCTCTTGGAGAAAAAATATATTTTTCACAGGACATTGTTCTTAAAGATTCTCAAAAATTTGTGCACTCACCTATGACTTCCAAAGATACTATTTGGCCAACTAATGTAATGTGCCAGTCACTTGCACATAGAAATTTATTTATATACTTTTGCACAGTGTAGTTAATCTTAACTTTTTTTTTAACTTAGGCGTTAAAATCTTTTATTTTTGGCAAATCAGAGCCAAGAGTGGGGTTGGCTTTCTATTTTTTTTTTTTTCTTTTCTTTTTTTGAATTTCAGTCAGCTGTGTAGAATGTAATTAAAATGTTTGGAGTAAGCACATTTTGAAGACAGTAGTATTCATATAATTTCATCAAAACTAGAATCTAGAAAGAGTATTTTGCACTCCGCTCACTTAAATTAAAGATTTCACTGCAGAAAAAAGGGGTTTCAGGCAATAATTTATGATCTGCTATTTCATATCTTCTCTAGGAATATGACTTCATGAATTATTTATATTTATCTAAGCCATTAATAAATGCAATGTAATAGTGTTCTTTCTACCCCAGTGATAGGCTGCTGGGTTCAAATAGAATTTAAACAAATAGTTTAATCAGCAAATATATAACACAATTATCATGTTGTATCCAATTACACTGTATAGGTTCAGCTGATTTATATTACCAATTCTGTCTCTAGGGAGTGACCTGGAAAAAATATTAACAGTAAAAGTTTTTATTTTATAATACTGAAAAATTTTAACCGACCTGACCGTGTTCTTAATGCAGGTATTTTACAAAAGATTTCATTACCTGCCATTTTTATTCAAGTGCAATGTTTCCAAATATAGAAAATTTTAAATGAAAGCACAGTGGGGAATATAAATTACTTAAGAACAAAAGCTTTTAATAGATGCTTGTAATTTCAAAGATTAAAACAATGTAGTAAAAATATGAAAAAATAAATTACTCTTATTTCCTAAATATACAACAGAAAGTGAAAAAAGATATTATAAAGAGGATCTCAAAATAACCTTAACTCTCTTCTTAGAATTCATTCAGCCTCCTCCCTTGCTGCTTTTATCATTCCAGACAGAGATTTGCAGCCTGGTTTTGTAATCATCTAAAAATTAGTTTACTTTTGGAGATTGCCTGTAAAATAAAAAGTACATAAAATTGGAGTAAACGCCTTTTAAGTGTAAGAATAACACTTCATCATCCTACAGATGTAGAGGATATTGCTTCCTATGTTTTGTCTATCTTTTAAAATATCAAAAGCTTGAATTCTGCAGTTACATGTCTGAATTAACTTTTTTTGTTAAGCAGTTTCTACACTTAGAACATGAACTACATCCAAATTAATATTTTAAACAAATGCTCTGAATGTTTTCTAGTAAAGAAATCTGTTATGTTTTTACATATTTAGAACATAGTGGTGCTAGAAATTTTTTCTGCTCTAGGTGCTACCTATAACTGTGGTAAAATGAAGTCCAGTTTAACAGAAATTAAAGTATGAATAGAAAGCCTTCCATTTTCCAGAAATTACCTGAAAATGAATCTCAAAATTGAAGGTACAGTTGTCCATAGTCAGACATTATAGCCACCACCAAAGCAGGGGGCAGTCTATTCTTTAAGCTCTGATTGAATGAGAATGTATAGTATGGTTACCCTGCAGTTGTAGATTCTTCTGAAGAGAGTAGGTTTATGATACAGGTGAGTATCATAACGATAATGAGTTCTGGGCCCCACAATTTAAGAAGGATGTTAAGGTACTTGAATGTGTCCAGAGGAGGGCAACAAAGCTGGTGAAAGGGCTGGAAGACATGTCCTATAAGGAGCAGCTGAGGACACTGGGTTTATCTAGTTTGGAGAAAAGGAGGCTGAGGGGTGACCTCATGGCCCTCTACAGCTTTCTGAGGAGGGGACGTGGAGAGGGAGGTTTTTCTTTCCCTTTTTCTTTCCCTTTTTCTTTCCCTTTTTCTTTCCCTTTTTCTTTCCCTTTTTCTTTCCCTTTTTCTTTCCCTTTTTCTTTCCCTTTTTCTTTCCCTTTTTCTTTCCCTTTTTCTTTCCCTTTTTCTTTCCCTTTTTCTTTCCCTTTTTCTTTCCCTTTTTCTTTCCCTTTTTCTTTCCCTTTTTCTTTCCCTTTTTCTTTCCCTTTTTCTTTCCCTTTTTCTTTCCCTTTTTCTTTCCCTTTTTCTTTCCCTTTTTCTTTCCCTTTTTCTTTCCCTTTTTCTTTCCCTTTTTCTTTCCCTTTTTCTTTCCCTTTTTCTTTCCCTTTTTCTTTCCCTTTTTCTTTCCCTTTTTCTTTCCCTTTTTCTTTCCCTTTTTCTTTCCCTTTTTCTTTCCCTTTTTCTTTCCCTTTTTCTTTCCCTTTTTCTTTCCCTTTTTCTTTCCCTTTTTCTTTCCCTTTTTCTTTCCCTTTTTCTTTTTCCATTTCCCCTTCCTCTTTTTCTGTCTTTTTTTCCTCTTTGCCTAACTTTTTTTTTCTCTTTCTCTTTTTTTGCTTTTAGTCCTAGAGAAGATTATAAGACCCCTTGAAAGGTTTGGTTTGGAATGTTTTATTTTAATCACTGAGTGCCTACACCTTACTTCAGTGTTCCCAGTATGTTTTAGT
>NW_009221312.1:0-4229 GCF_000690835.1 Fulmarus glacialis | reverse complement strand
AATATCATCAGGCCAATCACATTATTTCAATTCTTGCCAATGCTCGGTTCTGATAGAGTTTTCATCTTCTTGGTTAGAAGATGAAATTCTCTCTTGCCCTTTCAACTGCTTTATGGGGACAGATTTGCAGGAAAAAACAGATTTTTTTCCCTAAAGAAGTGTTTGATGAGAGTCAAACTTGCTTGATGCTTCCATTCTATGTGGTGCTCTTTACTGTTCCTGCACAGGTGCACAAACCCACACAGATTTTCAGTCTGTTCCTCTATTTTTAATTTACTTCTATTAGAACCAACAGGGCTAGTAAAGATTTATTGATCTGATTCTGGGAACCAGATCACTTATTTAAAAAAAAACAACCAAAACCCCCAAAACAAACAAACAAACAAAACAGGCATAACATTTCTATTTATAACATGCCTGAATAAGAAAGTAAATCTGAAGTTTCACTGTCATTTTAAACTGGCATAGGGCTGCTGCATTTTGCAAAAAGAGACAGCTCTATGAGCTGGTTTATTGACCTAAACTGGCTGAATACTGTTCGTCTTTTTCATAAAGTTAATTTACTTCATGTTTAACTGTGTAGCTGCTAATGAGGCTGGATAAGCACTAATCATAGTGTGAAGGAAGCAGTGATAGAAAACAAACCGGGATGTGGAAGAGCAAATGGGATTTCTGCACAGCCAGCTGTTCTACTGAGTCTGAAGACAATCCTGAGACTCTTCCCTGATTTGTGATAGTTGCTAAAAGCTGCAATGTATCTCTCAGTGGCAGAAATAAAACAGTTGTAATTTAACAGAAGTAAGTAGTTATGGGGGAGGGGAAGAGCTGTCAAAGTGAGTTTTCCATATTTTAAAAAACCCTTTTTTTTCCATGCCTCACTTTCATTCTATCTCAAACTTTACAGAACTTGAGCAGTACATATTTTATCCCCCTTCACACTGGTGTTTCTTCAATTTTTTCTTCTTTTTGTTTTTTCTCCTAGAGGTCTAGGCTAAGAATCAAAGAACTTTATGGTAGCAAGAGAGCCACAAGAAATGAAAACACTGGCTTGTATTAAATACTTAAAAAAAAAAAAAAAAAAAAAAAAAAAGAGATCCGTAGGATCCTTTCAAAATTAACTGTTTAGAGTTTATCAACATTGCTTACTCTCTGAAGTTAAGCACTTACTGTAGCTAGAGCTCCTTTCTGTGTCCTAATATCATTCTCTTTTCACACCTCCACCAAACTGAAAAGGTGACATGTTTTGAAGAGGCATGTTTTAAATCTCGGGCAAGACTAGAAAACAATGACTGGCACTGAGCACGACTGGTACATTCCTTTCCATTAATTCGTACATTTGGCAGTCAGTGATCAATGCAGAACATAATTTTAGACATTTTTTTCCAGGAGAAACAAGGCAGTTTTTTTTTTTTTTTAAATGTTTCCATTACTTCTCTTAAATACTGCACAATTTTCTAAAATCAGAATTGTATGTTGCTTTAAGTGAAGAAATACGGGAAAAAGGAAAAGAGCACCCTAAGCTCCTCAGATACAGTTAGTGAGATCTTGCTTTGCTTCTACTCTTGCAGTAACTCAGTTGTATCTGAAACTGACTGGTAAACAGGTCTATACTTTTTACACATCTATGTTTAAATATATTTATGTAAAATCAACAAATTGACAGGTATGAATGATGCAGGAACCTTTCAAAAAGCAGGCAGTTCCAAAATTGAAAGGAATAACAATTACGTATTAATTTAGTACCCAAAATTGTTGACAATACACTTGGTTAACATAACTGAAACCAAATTCTACATATCTGAAAATACTGAAAAGTTCAGAAGTTGTAAATTTGCATTGATGAAAATATATTCCTGGATTTTCTCTGTAAAGTACTAAACCCAACAGTCAACACCGGCTTTCAATTTAATCATTGTTGAGATTTCAGACTCTGCAGCTATTTCCTGTTTATACTGTGTGGGACACTGAAGATAGCTGAGCTATCCTTGTCTATTACCTTTTGTAAAGTACTGCTTCTGGAGAAAAATTTCCATCTTACAGTCCAGCACTCTGTCTACTTAGAAAATGTGCATGTGTGTTTATGTATATATATTATACATTCTTAGGTAATTTCAAATAATAATTGTAATGAAAACTGTGAAATTTTTGCACTCTGAACTTCAATACTAAAAGTATAAACATTGTCCCCTGCCTATGGTTTTCAAAATCTAAAACACTACAAAAAATAACAATAATAATAATAAAAAATCATTTCTAAGCAATCATTTGGTTTTATTGTTAAGAAACCCTAGTTCTCTTGAAGCTAGTTATTACTTTCAGACTATACAAATGATGTCATTTTTTACCAGCCTTTGGAGATAAGACATGTAAACAGATCTGTCTCTATAGGAACAAATAAGAAACTATGTACCAACACAGGAGGCCTTTTTCTTCTGCTTGCCTGGACTTAATCTGTAATCATTTGTATAATTTGAACTGTAATATTCATCACTTGTACATGCATAAAAGTGCTGAGCTTCAGTTCTTCTGTAACTAAAACAAATTAATACATTTGTCTTTATTAGTTGAACATAATGTTCAAAAAATAGGTGCAAATTATTTATTTTTATGCAGGTCAAGCCATGTATTGAAACTAATTTGAGAATTTCAACTGCTTGAGCAGTTAATTTATTGTTGCTGAAATGTAAGAATGTGTAGCTAACATATTTGATGAAAAAAATGGTTTTTATCATTACCTCAGAAGTATGACCTTATTGAAGCACTATCTGAAAGGCATGCTAAGAGATTGAGCTTTATATCAATAAAGAATTGCCAAAACACTTAACGTCCGGCAGCTGTTGAAAGCAGACTCTGCCTTAGAGAAGTGGTTTCTAGTAGGAATTTGCTGAACAGATGTAATGGAAGCAAAGACATTATTAAAACGTCAATGTTGATGTCATAGTGCTTACATATGTATGTATTGCATTGTCAAAGAATCATCTACAAATGTAAAATGTCTCTGTCCTGATATGTCGCCCCTAATTAGAAACAAGCTAGTGTGTTGCATCCCAGCACATGGTGTTTGCATGGTTTTAGGCATTCTTGATCTGAAAAAGCTGCAGCATCAGCTATTTATTTCGTCTCTCTTGCGATTCCTGGCTAAGTGTTCCTTCACTATCTATTATAATTGGGATCTCATTTCCCAGCAACCCAGGCTCACTGAATAAGTATCACCCTCCACCCAATGTCCTGTAGTTTAACTACAATGCTTTAAGGTTCTTCTGAGGGACATGTAATAACTGAAAGCAAATTCACCACAGCCTTTCTAAAAGTTACAGGAGAGGCTGACAGAGCTGGGACTGTTCAGCCTGAAGAAAAGGCAGCTCAGTGGGGATGTGATCAATGTGTATAAGTACCTGACGAGGGAAAATAATGAAGAGAGAGTCAGACTTTTTCACCGGCACCCAGAGACTAGACAAGGGGCATAGGGCACAACAAACTGAAATAAAATAAATTCCATTTAAATGTGAGAAGAAAAAAACGCACACACAAAAAAGCTTCTTTACAGTAAGGGTGATCAAACACTACAACAGGTTGCCCAGAGATGATGTGGAGTTTCCATCCTTGGAGATATTCAGAACCCAACTAGGCAATGTGCCCTGAGTAACATGCTTGAGCAGGTGGAGTGGACTAGACCAGCTCTGGAGGACACTTCCAAAGTTCTGCCTTTCATAGTACTGAAATGTAACAGTTTTGTGATGAAAATACCTCAGACTTTTTAACTACAGAATCAAGACCCTTCCCTTTGAACAGTGACTTGAATTTGTATCAGAAGGGGTAAACAGAAGCTATAATCCAGGGGGTTGCCCAAGGCGAGTCAGTCAGCCCCATGCATTACGACTGCCTCTGTTAAGAAAAAAAGGAGGGTAATTGTCATAGGTGATTCCCTTCTGAAGGGGATGGAGGGCCCAATATGCCAGCCAGACCCATCAAGTCTCCTGCCTGCCTGGGGCCCGGGTTAAGGACATTACGAGGAAACTGCCTAGTCTGGTACGGGTCTCCGATTACTACCCGCTCTTGGTTATACAGGCTGGCAGCGAGGAGGTTGCAGAGACAAGTCCCGAAGCGATCAAAAGGGACTTCAGGGCACTGGGGCGATTGGTGGAAGGATCAGGAGAACAGGTGGTGTTTTCCTCGCTCAGGGAAGAATACTGAAGGGAACAGTGGCAGGGAAGAATACTGAAGGGAAC
>NW_009221311.1:30082-71772 GCF_000690835.1 Fulmarus glacialis | reverse complement strand
CCAACCATGCCCCGGAGAGCTGGGCGCAGTGGGGGTTAAGGATGGTGCCCAGCCTACGTCCTGCCCTCCTCCTCCTCCTCCTCCTGCAGGTAAGATGCTTTTAAGTCCTATTCTCCTAGAAGGGCTCTTCTGCCTTCCTCCCCACCACCCCTCCGCGCCCTGCACCGCTTGCTTTCTCCGCAATGACTTTTCCATTTCTTTGAAGGAAGGGAAAAGCAAAAGGAGAAACCGCTACACAAAGGGCCCTCGGGAGGATTCCTCCAGTGGAAGCACCGGGGCTTGGCAAGAGCTGGCGATGCCCAAAAACTAGCGGGGAGGGGGCTGGAGTCAGTGAAAGGATCATTAAAGGGGGGGAGACTTGCAGCCAGGTCCTCCCGAGCACAGCTCAGCTCCCCGCCTCGCACCTCCCAGTGAAACCAGCTGCCACCAGTTTCCCTTAGGCTGCTGGGAGGGGGTGGCCGCTCTGGGGGTGTGATGGATGGGAACAACAAAAATGCAATGCCTAATGGTACCCCCCTTAATTGATTTTCTAAAGGAACCTCTCCTTTTCCCCCCAGCCGCAAAGCACAAGACTTTCCTCTCTAAATTGCTCGCTGTGGAACTGTAGCCACCGCTAATTTTGCAGCTCTGCACAAAATGCAAATGCGTTGTCAGAAGCAATATTCCTCCTCCCCGAGGGCTCATCGAGAAAGGAAATGTTCCCAGCCCAAAGCGTGTTTAAATCCCAAACCCTGGGGAAACGAGGACATGAAAACATTTCCAGTGAAATCCTGAACATTATTTGAATAAACCTATGTAGGCAGTTAAACAAAATGATCAGGTTTTTGATTAAACCTCTGTATCAAGAGGGTTAAAAGGAAAAAAATTGCCTGGCTCTCTGCAAAACGCTGTCTCAGTGGCCCAGTTGTGACTGCAGACTTAAAACGGCAGAAAAAGCGGAGGGTCAGCCCTCCCCGTTAGCACCATTGCGGTTCGTACCCCACGGGCTGGTTTCTCACCGTTCATCGCCAGCGGTAAGAGCAGGGAGGAGTATTTAGCTGCACCTTTGGGATAGGAAAGTTCTCACCTAAGCAATGAGAAGAGCTGATATGCACCAGGTGACCTCCTTGCCAAGTTGGTTTTGCTTTTAAAAGCTCCTCTGCTGAGCAGCCGCTTTCTCCTGTAACTGCACATCCCTAACCCTCTTGTATAGGAGCTCTTGCGGTTATATTCCCCAGTTCAGGTTTTGTTTGGTCCTGTAACTGCACATCCCTAACCCTCTTGCGGTTATTCCCCAGTTCAGGTTTTGTTTGGTTCCGATGTAAGAAATGAAGATGAGACAGGGCAGGATCTCTTCCCCCCAGCCCAGGTCCTCCTTGGCCAATATGTGGGGACACCGTTGGCAAAGCCGCAGACCTGGTGCAATAGGGGCAGGGTCTGAGATGGGCACAGCCAAGCGAGCATGACAGCTCCCGATAGCTGCTGTGTGAGCAAAAAGTGGTCAGAAAAAAAAGCCCAAAGGTGCTGAGACACAGCTCCCATCCTCTGCTAAACCTCCTCAGGCTTGGGAGTTTCCCTAGCCATCCCTAGGTTTTCCCCCAGGATGGTGAAGACAGGAGGCCAAATCCTCAAAAAGCTTCCAGAGTTTGAGAGCAAAACCACCCCTATGCTGGGGCTGGGACCAGGAGGGGGGTCACGAAAACCAGCCCAAGCAAAGAGAAGTCTCTCCCAGCCAGCTCCAAAAAGAAACACCCAATCTACAAAACACCCCTTTGCAGTCAAACTATCTATTTTTTCTTATAAATATATGCATTCAAAATTCAGACCCTTTTCCAGCACAATCCCAACCCTCTCCTGGGGACAGCATGGGCTAAAGGACCATGAAACTCCAGCCTTAAGTGAGTACGTCCCTGCAGCCAGGCGTACCCACAGCGGCGTCCAGCCTGCGAGAGCAGAGACCTGCAGCAGTCCAGCTGCAACGGAGAGCTCAGCAGGGACGAATCTCCCCTGCTTGCGCAAATTTTGCAGCCTGCAGATCGCTGGGCTGGCACAGCTAAGGTGTTCCTCATGCATCTGGCCGGCAGCTCCAGTTTAGCATCAATTTGTCCACCTTGCCTTGCTGAGTAGACATCCCTCAGGGGGTCGGACAGACAGACCAGGAGACAGGCAGCCAAACTTGCTGCAAAATGCTTTCTTGTACCTTGCAAGTCATTTACACAAACTAAACAAGTGGTTAAAAAGAAACAGTTCACCTGCAGCTTTGTCAGGAACTGATGACATTTCTGGGGCTGATAAAACTGTTTGCAAAAGCATTTTATGAAAAAACAGAGTTTGGTGCTGGGGGTGGGGTAGTTTCCCCTCTCCCTTGATCAGCTCCAGCAGCAATAAGCCCCAAAACCAGCCCCCTACCCCTTCGCTGCTCAAATCCTTCCATAAGACGCAGAGCTGCAGTAGCAGGACATGCTGACCCTGGGGATCTCTTCCAGTCCTCGCTTTCCTTAAAAGCCGGCGTTGATTCATGTGTTGTTTCAGTGTGTATGAAATCATCCCCGTGGTTTCGCATCTCCAGTGAAGAAGTGAATGGAAATGGCACAGCCTGTTCCCAGAATAGCTGCTCTATCGCCATAGGATGAATATATAGAAATACGATGAGCATAGCCTGCACAGCCGGCTGAACCCTGCCCTGAAATATAGCTCTGCTCACCAGAAATCCTGCACAGGGCTGGCCCAGAAGTTTGTTATGAACGACAAGCTCAAGCTGAGGTCCGAGTCTGCAGCATTTAGAGAGGCTGCATCTGTGGTTTTATCTGGGAGAGCAGTATTTGGACCCAAAGGAAAGCACAAATCATTAGCACGGGGTTCCCTCACCAAACAGAGCCCAGGAGCCTTTGTCCAAAGCTTGAGAGCTGTCACTCACGAGCGGGTGGCTCTTTCTGAAGATGGTTAACATACCCAGAGGCCCATCTGCTGTTTTTCCTTTTTTCCCTTACTGTATTTTGAGCTAATAGAAGAGACCCTCCTTCTCTGCAGGGTGTCCTGCTTTATCAGTGAGTCACCCACCCAGAAGCAATCGCCTCCATTCAGATGGCAGAGGGCAAAGGGTGTTGGTCTTTTGCAGATCATAGTCCCTCTTTCACCCTGAAATCCTGTACTATTCGCCCTGGAAAGGCAATGGCAGATGTAGCTTTGGTGTGGCCAAGCTTTCCCTAGCTGTGAATGCAGATAAACTGGAGGAAAATGATGGGTGAATTAAATGGTGGATGTTCAGCCCAGGGTATGACCCTAAAAAGGTGATGGGTGAAGGAAGAGGCTTAGGGCAGCCGAGATGCGGGTCTTGGGAGGCAGCTGGGGAAAACAAATCTCCCAGCCCAAAAGGAAAATATCTGTGAATGCACACAGGTCCCACATGTACAATCTGCAGGAGAGTTTCATACAACCACCTTAGAAAAACAGCCCTCCCGTGCACTTGTGTCCATCGCTCCAACTCTTCTTTAGCAGCCTTTGCTCTAGCAAATCCAGATGCCATAGGATGCTTTGATTCATGCAGTGTCCCCTTCCCCAGCTTGTTTGTGCCTTTAGCTTCCGCTATCCGAATGCCATTATTCTTTTTTCACCTGTCCCCAAAAATCCATGCCCCTTTTGATAGATAAATGAAGTCAGAATTATTTATGAGAGAGACCAGAGCTTAATCCAGGAAAACCTTTAATTGCTCATAAATCAGGTTTTACAGGGCATTCATTTAGCCCTGATTGATATTCTTTTGTTAGGGTCTGCATCCAGCACGCTCAGAGAGAGACTCCAAACAGAATAAATACTCACACCAAAGCCTCTGTCTGCACAGCGATGGGGACTGGCCCTCTAATATGGCTAAATTCATAACTTCACAGATTTTAATGCCAGATGGAGGCATTCTTGCTCCCTGCTCTTCCCCCCGAATAACATCAGCCACAGAAAATCCCCCTGTGGTTCTTGCTTGGAGCCTCGGTCTGCTGCCTGCGCTTTGCCTCGATGCTTTGACGCTAGCAGGGCTTCTGATGTGGATTTGTATGAAAGCAAGTGAAGGAGCACCGGGGTGCTTGTTAATAAAGTGGGGGTCTCGGAGAAACCTTGAACTCAGGGGGTGGGAAAGCAGGTGACCGTCAGGGCTAAGGCAAGGGGTTGGAAGGGGGGGGTTCATGGGCCAGATGCTCCCTGGGGGTTTCATTCATGGCTTGGACTGGGGATGGGACTTCTCCAAGTGAAAGCCCTCAAGGTGGAGGTGGTAAGAAGCTCACCAGCTGCAGAAGACGGTGCCTGGAAGTCAGAGGAGACAAGGGTAAAGAGATCCCCCACAGTGGAGTGAAGGCAGGGGACAGGGAGGGCTGGGCAGCGGGGGCTGGAGGCACCATGGCCACCTCCAAGCACATTTGAGGGGGCAGCTCTTTCTGTCAGGCTTTTCAAGGCCACCTCCAGCCTACGGCAAGACGTGCTGCTCCGCGCCCTCCCTTCCCGCGCCGCTGATGTTGCTCTGCCGTCCGAGGTTGGCATCCAGCTCCTTTAACTCTCACTGTATTTAACACCCAAAGTCTGGCACCTTTTCCTGCAGGCTTGGGGCCAAGAGCAGACTTGATCCCAGCCTGACACCCCGGGGAATCTCAGCAAAGGTTCAGGGCAGAGAGACTGTGCTCGGCCTTTCCCCTGCCCGTGTGTCCCAGGAGGTCTTTCTTCTTCCACACCAAGTGTCTCAGGGGGCAGCAAGCTCAGCCAAGCTGGGGAGCAGAACCAAGGGGTGAGAAAGGTCCCTAGAGCAAGGACCACTCCAGGGTGGCTGGTGTTGACCACCCCTCCAGGGGGCTCTCAGTGGCCATCACCATCCATCAGTCCCGCTGACCTCTCCAGCTTTGTGCAAAGCCACTGGCTCGCACTGCTTCATCCTGCTAATTGCTCCACTCTCCAATTACAGCCCCGTAGGCAGTGGAAAACCCAAGCCCCATCTTAGATTGCTAATTAGGCTACGAGCCATCTATCGCTGTTCTGAGCTGTCAGCCCTTCCTGTCACACAGATCCGATCTTGTTTGAGGCAATAAGATATCAAGGGGGGACAGCCTGTCTCTGGGTAGTACGGGACAGGGGGGTTGATGTTTGTCTCAGATGTGAATATATTAATTAATATCTGTGGATTGCTTTGGAGAGGAAAAGCACTGCAGGGGGACATTAATTCCTAATTGTTACTAATCGAATTTTGCTGCTAGGTCAGTGGCAGGTCAGAGGGATTGATGCTCCGTGTGTGTGTGTGTAATTTTGCTGCTCACACCCATACCAGCAGTGAGACCCCCCAGCCTCCTCGTGCCGAAGAGCTGACACCATCTCAGCCTGCTGCACCGCATCTGCTGGCCCAGGGGACCGGCCACCCCATGCCCCTTGTGGGCTCCAAAAAACCCATCGGATCATGGCATCGCATCAGGGCACGGCTGGTGGGTCCGGATAGGAGCAACCTGCCCCACGTGGTGCAGCACAACCTGAGTGACCTTAGGCGAGCGGTACTCGGTGCCTCAGTTTCCCTTCTGGGACAGCCTTGACTCGGTGGGTGGTGGGACACCGACTGCAGCTGGTGTTTGCCATGTGTGGCATGCAGTAAACACCAGAGAAGCATCAAGTTTTGGTGTCTGAGCCGTGCAGTGAGGACTGGTGGGGGCTGGCTGATCCTGCTGCGGGAAATGTGGGGGTGAGAGGACGGAGCGTGCTGCTCCGTGAGGTCCGAGGTTAACCCAGCGCCATCGACATCTGCTGCGATGCCTCCCCAAGTGTAAAACAGAGACGTTGGCAGAGCCTGGAAGGGAGCTGGGTGGATGCTGAGGCAACAGTGGAGACGTCGGTGGCTCCTTATGGAAGAGAAGCTGCTATCAGTGTGGGGCCTCATAGGGCCCGTGCAGCTCCCAGCAGAACCATCATCTCCGTGGGAACAACTCCCCAGGCTGACCGGGACCACTGTGCAAAGTGGCTGCTTCTAGAAAAGCAGATTGATTTTCTTTCCCCGTGCAGCTGAACGCTCAGCTGAAGCTCTCCAGGATTTTGGCAGCCTGAGAGAGGTCACAGAGCTGTTCTTCACCGCAGAGCACAATTTGCCATAGCCTATGTCAAAGCAGGGCCAGAAGGGCAGAGGGACACGGCCCCTCTCTGGCCTGAGCACGACCCACTGCCGTTTTGGGGCTGTTGAGGTATGTTTGGCTCCAGCCTGGCCAGGCCAGGACCTGCTGGGCACCATGTGGCATCTTACGGCAGCAATGCTCTGGCAGGCGAAGCTCTTCAAGGACGGAGCTTTGACCTAGTCTCTCTGCAAAGCCTGGGGAGGGGTTGAAGTAGCCCGCACAGGACAAAACATAGAAGAGAGCCCGAGTGTCAGGGTACCAGATCAGGATGCTTTTGGCTTGTGCAAATCCACCTGGAGCTGCCACCTTCCCCAGCTTATCCCCCTCGAGCTGGGGCTGACGGGAGTGGGAAAAAACCTCTGCCTCTGTTGAGAGCATTGGCCATATTGCAAGACTCAGAGCCTGGTAAAAAAGCTGTTAGGGTTTGTTGTGTTTTGGGGAACCTTTTTTTTTCCTGCTTTCTTCCTTCTGTAGTGGTTTCAGCTCATTTACAAAGCCTGCAAAGAGCCAGAGACTGCACTCCATCCATACCCCCCTCTAGCTGTAGCTTGGTCCATGTTGCTGCTGAGTGCCAAGACCTCTCCCTGTGTCTGGAAGGAGCACGGGCACTGCCAGGCTGGAGCAGGCTGCGATTAGGAGAAACACATCCAATTAACACTTGAGAGCCTGTTCAGGTAGGCAAACCAGCCCGGTCCCTTTTGGGAGGAACTCTTTTGTCCCAGCTGCCCATGCAAAGAGCCACCACATCTGGTGGGCACCAGCTGCGGGCATCAATGCAGAGGGGAGCTGACCCCGCAACACCCCGCTTACCCCATGTCTGGAGTTTGGGTGGTCTCAGCCTTTGGCAAAGAGACCCATGAGGTTCCCGGCTCCTGCAGGACCAGCACAAGGGGAGCCCCACACAGCACCCGCTCTCGGGGCAGGGTTTAGCTGCCGGATCCCCTGTGCCATCTGGAGCAGTCATAACAAGGAAGCTATTCTCAGCTCCATTTATACGTCTGCCTGACATCTCTTTTGCTGTCAAAACCAGCTTCCCAAAGCAGTAAATAGTTGTTTGGAAAAGAGCAAGTGGGTGCTGAGCTTGTCTCCGTGTCTGAATAAATCCTGCTAATGCTTTGGTAAGGCGCAGGGTGGGTGCGCCAGCAAGAGCAGCCTGTGTTTATATGGCTAAAGGACAAGAGGAGGACCATCTCCTCCCTACCCAGAGCAGTTTTGAAGGTAAATGGCACTTGGGAAGGGAGATCAGGAGCTAGGGACCAGCCTGGCCGGTGGGGAGGGCAGAGGTTGTTCATTGTGTTGGCTCAGCACAGGACGGTGTCCGAGCCCACCGCCCTGGGGAGCTGGGAGCTTGTGGGCAAGCAGAGGAGGCTGCAGCCTTTCCTGCCTCCAGGCTCAGGTTTGAGCTCAGGTTTTGGAGTTATGCCTCATCCACCGTTGGCATCCGTCCCCTGAGCAGAGGGGATCAGCCCATGTCACCCTCTCTGAGCTGGAGGGGAAAATGGGCAGCTGCTCTGGTAGAAATCTGTGTGTTTTGCAAAACAGCAGGTTCCCTCCTTCCCCCATCCGCCTCCCTGGTGAGCCTTGGGTCTAACACCCCAGCCCCCTGCCGTCTTCCTCTTGCAATTGCCTTCCTCGGTTTTAGTGTCCCCAAACTCCTGCAAAGACACCATAATTCAGAAGCAGCTTTTCCAAAATAGCTCCCCATGTAGACGGAGTTGATGGTTTTCACTTCCAGCGGAGCTGCAGAGCTGCCCGGGAGCTGCTTTGGAGAAGGGACAGGATAGATCCTGGTCAATGCTTTCCAATGCAATGGGAATGGCAGTGCTTGCAGACAAGCCCTTCTCCTGAAAAAAGGCTTTAGCCAGACCCGGTTGACTGTGGATCAAATCTCCTTAAGGACGTGTATTAACATCTTCCCACTGACAGCTTACAAGGCTGTGATTTTAATAGGGTATTGAAAATTCGTGTCAGGCTCATCATGTTTCCCTTGTCTGCTCTCAGGATGCAAAGATGCTAAAACTAAAAGCGTTGATTAAATTGCTAAATAGCAGAAGCTCCGTGGCCTGGCAGGGGCTGTGCAGGGCTGCAGTATGGTTTGCTGAGGGGGATATTTGGGGCAGGAGAGGATCGGTGGGTGGGAAACAAAGCAGAGAGCATCAGTCTCATGACCCCAGGCTGGATAAGCCCAGCTCCTCTGGGCTGGGAAACCTGTCCTGCAAATGGGTACATGTCCAGCTTTGGGGGTGGCATCCACCGAGACATGGACAAGCTCAGATCTGACCCACCTGCTGCCATGTCCAAGGAGGGATCGGGGGCTGGGGAAGCGGCATATTGCACGTATAACCCTGCCTGTGATCTGCTCTCTCCCCGTGCAGGCGTTTCTCCTCTGGGATAGCCCAGTTGCAGCCTCCATCCAAGAGCAGTACTGCGAGAGCCTGCCGCCTGTCACAAACCACACGGGTGAGTGCCCTGCGTCCCCAGCCCACCCTAGCCATCCCCAGGGGACTCCGGTGGCAGGGATGGCTGGAAGAGGGGGTTGAGGGGTATCTCTGGGCTGATCTGCAGCTGCCCGGCTCCTTTTCGGGGTGAGGTGGGATGTGCTGAGGCTGCGTTGCAGCCCCGTGCTGGCTGCTGCAGCAGCCTCTTTGCAGGGTGGCAGCTGAGGCAGGTAGAAGATGCAGAGCTCAGGAGAGTTAAAAATAGGGAAAATAAATGTCTGTTGAGCTGAGCTTGAGGCGGAGGTGAGCAAAGAGACATCTGCCCTGTCCCTGCACCCGCGCTGCCCATTCTCTGCCATGCCCAGGGACACCAGGACCTTCGTCCCCTATGTCCACCCCCCTGCCATCCCCCTGCCCAGGAGGGGAGGTTGTGACTTTCTGTGGAGACCACGTCACCAATGCAGTGTGGCCACCATGTGCTCAGGGCTCAGCCATCCTCCGTCCCCCAGTGCTCCTAGATGTGTGCCATTGAGCTCTCTGGGAGACCACCAGCCACAAGTTGCTTCTGGGGACGTGGCCATGGCCAGGGCTGGCTCAGCCGAGCTGGGTGAGACCAGCAGGGTCATGGGCAGCTCACTCCTACTCAGCACCCGTACATAGGTTTGCACCCAACCGGGTCAGGCCCAAGATGTGTTTGTGCCAAAACTGGCTTTTAGCCTATATTCAAGACGTGACTTGGATGTCACCTCAGCAGTGGCAGGTCTGGTTCAGTGACAGGTTTTGGGGGAGGAAAGGTGGCTGAGGGAGAGGAGAGGAGCTCACAGGGATGAAGAGAAAAGTCCTCCCCAGCTCAGGGACGATGCAGAGTTGGTTTTCCCATGATTGAATGAAGACCAGAGCAGGCACCAAGCAATTGCCTGGCTCGCCCTGGTCCCTGCTGCTCGGAGCAGCTCTCTCCATCAGGAGAGACAGATGGCCGTGGAGGCCCAGGGCTGACGGATGGCTGCCCGCCACCCGGCTCCCATTAACAGCAGCATTAAAAACTCCTTCTTAAAAAATTACAGCTTGGCACCGGCTGATTCAGTGCCTGGCCGAGCCCAGGCCACCGTGGCCCTGCAAGGAGCATCTCCAGAGCATCCCCAGCCCAAGAGATGGAGGCAGAAAGCCGAGGCAGAGCAAGGCTGCCAGTGGAAATGGAAATGCCTGTGGGTCTCTGGCCTGGGCACGGTGCAGATAAGAAACGTGATCATCACTCATGTGCTTTGCTCCCTGAAGATTTCATCCCTCTGCTTGGCAACGTGGTTGTCCTTGGCCATGTTAGGCTGTGATAAATGACATTTGTTTTTCTTCTTACTCACCTCCCCTGGTGCAACATGTGTCCAGCTCTGTGGGCTCTGACCCACAGAAGCACCAGCCAAGCACTGCAGGGCCCTCTTGCCACGCACGGGCCGGCGGGTGGCATGACCCAGGGCAGCAGGCAGGTCCCAGAGCCTCCTCGTGCCCAGCTCATGGACTTTCCCACCCACTGGAATCTCCTGAGCCCAGGGGAGAGGGCAGAGAGGGGAGAGAATTTCTGCCATGGCTTTGCTGATGGAGATGCCCTGCAATCGCCACCACCCTCAAGCAGTGGGTGCTGCTTTCTGCAAGGATTGGGCTTTGCTGAGTAGGGATTAGCAGGAATCCAAGCAGGATTTAGTGCACCTGAGTGCCCAACACCCTGGGACAGGGGAGCACAACATGTCAGGCTTCAGATTCGCAAAATCTCCAGCGCCTCCACGCATCCGACCTGTCACCCCCGAGTAACCCATCAATGTGGGATGGGGCTGGCGCATGTGAGAGCCGCTTCCAGCTTGAGGAGGGGGCTTAGAACAAGAGGTAGAAATGAAACTAGTAATTGTCTTATGTCTGCTGCTTGGTAAGTGGAGCTCAGCGCCAGCCCTCATCCTTGGGGTCCATTTAAGCCCTGCCTGATTCAGGCAGCGATTCCTAGGGAGGGATATTTACAAAACTGGAAACTTTGTTTCAAGGCTGTTTAACACGGAGAGTTGTTACGATGACGCTAATGAGAATTTCAGCAAGGCCCTGAGACTTAATTTGTTAATGTTTGCATAACCCTTGGGAAATGGCACATGCCGATAACACGAGCCCAGCGGTCCTCCAGCGCGCGGCTCAGCAGGGCATCAGTTGGATGCACAGAGGGGCCCTGCCTCATGCCCGTGTGCAGCATCCCTCCTCCCAAAAATAGCCCGCCGTGGGCTCTCCTCCTCTCTCGGGTCATCAGTCCCTTCATTATTTAATCTCACACTTTTTAATGAGGATGCATGGCTGGACAGTGATACCACCAGGGTGCCAGCACTCTCCGAGGCGCATGCACTGAGCTGGAAAGGTCTCTGCTCACAGGAGCGTGGTGGAGACAGATCCGGGGTGATGCTCACCAGGCTCATGGGGTGCAGGCATTACAAGCAAACCCTCGTCCCAGGAAGCGGAGGAGCTGAGCCCCACAGAGCTCCCTTGTCCTGCCCTCTTATCAGCACTGATTTACCCGTCTTCCTCTAAGCACACTGTCCCCAGCGCAGGGCGATATCCCTTGGCATTCAGGCTCCCTGCACAGGTGTGATGGTTCAACCTGATATTTTAGGTATGCGTCAAAAATACCTCTCAGTGAGCCCCTGATTCTGGTCAGTGCTGGGCCACATGGGCATCCACACACAATTGGCCACTCCATCAGAAAGGCTGCTTTCCTCCGTAGCAGTGAATATTTTCTCCTCCAGACAGAAATCATATCAGGCTGGACTTGAGGTCAACGTGGTGCATTAGGAAAGTCGGGTCAGCTACACCCCCCAACCATCTGGAAAGCAAGAAATTCCCAGATTAGGCTTGAAAAGGAATGCAGTGAGGGTCAGCATCCCTTGCCCAGGGTGAATAGGTGCCTGTCCCAAGGGCTCCCAGCCTACAGATTGCCTCAGACCGTGAATTTGTCTTCCTGATGATTTCAGCTCCCCGGGGTCTGTGCGCAGCTGCTTCTCGCCTCGCCCTGCCACGAAGCCCGTCAGCGAGGGGCAAGGTCATTTCACCCCTCGGGGCAAAGCATCCCCCTGCAGCTGCAGGACCGCTTCCCATCGTGGCACTTCCCTGGGGAAGGAAGGAGGATCTGAGCAGATGGGAAAGCCTCTTCCTAATTAATAGATGAGGCTTTTCCAAAGCAGCCCAGCAGAAAGCACTCGAGCGGAGCGAGCTCAGAGCGCTCACGGGGTTGTTTTGCTGTTCGTAGCATTCAAGCTTGGATCAGCCCAAGGAGTTGGCACCCAATTGCTCATAGCCCCGGCTGGTCCTGGCTGCACGATTCACTCCTTTAAGCTGTTAAACTGTTAGCACAATGAATTGTTATCCTCGATCCCGTGTGTGGGCTCAGGAGAGAGAGGGGAGCACAGCTGATTCCTTCCCAGGGAAGAAGTGTTTTCTGCCACTGCAAGTTCACCTAAAGCAAAGGAAAATGACACCAAAGTTAGGCAGAACTGAATAGAAATGTCTTTTTTTTTTTTACCGGACTTTTTTCAAGGAGGGGAAGGGAGCGTAGCTTTGCATTTAAATAAAGCGAATCAAGTTAGTCCAGATATAGCAGAAGCCTGTGGCTGAGAAGCACAGGAGAGCAGCGAGCGATGAGAGCATTTCCTTCGTGGGCACTTTATCAGACAGGTTTGGAAACACGTTTCACAGCGGGTGATATTTTGACCAAGAGACTTTCCACCCCCTCCAGCTCAGCTCCCCAAACGGCTGACGCTGCTCCAGCAGTCCCTTCTCGTGCCGCTGCTGTTTCATTCACTCACTGACTCCCCTGGGAGAGATTGGAATTTAAATTCGTAAAGGTCAAATTAACAACATCAGCACCTCTTTTCCCTTCAGCCTCATTGGCATCTCTCCCACCAAGGCAGAAATACTAATAAAGGAGCTGAGCAGGGGCTAAAGAGGCAGCAATGAGTCCTGGCAGGGACTTAGCACCGAGGGAGAGCAGTGATGCTGCAGCAGGTTTGGGAACCAAAAAATGTGAACTCACCTATATGGAAAATCATAGTGGTTTAAGTGTATACTCGTATCGATAAAGCCATTCTGCTCCATCATCTAGGAAACAGGGATGTCAATAGAAACTTGCTCATATTCATAGATTTTATTGTAGTGGAGGAGGGAAGGAGGTGGTGAGGTTTTCTGGTAGGAAACAGTGTCCTGGCACATCTCAGCGTGAGCGGCAGCTACAGCAGTTAAACTGTACTTTGGACTGGATGCAGTAAAATCATTGCCAGCTACTCTGTTCAGCTGTAGCCAAACTAGAAGTCTTTGCTAGGAAAACTCTGCCAGCGAGGGATTATGCTTCCTTGCTCACCCACCAGCAAAGCCCAGCCAAAACCAGGGAATAAAGCACTTGCTGCTACCCTTGGTAATAACGCAACTCCAACCACTCTATGGGTCATACCAGGAGACTAAGATATGTCCCAGACCCAACCCAGTACATTATATATTCAATAAATATATATCCTCCACAGAAGCTGTACATGGATCAGTCTTAAGTGACGACATTGAGCAGATGCATCAAATACCGATGGCAGAAGCTAGGTTTGATGCCTGCTGTTTATTCTTGTCTAGAATAGCCACAAAGACCCAAGGGGACAGTTAAAGATGGTGAATAGCAACGAGCTGAAAATTCATTACAGACACTTTGCTATCATAATGCTTAATTAGCCTGTGTAATTATTTTACATTGAGGAACATGGAACTTGAATGCTTGGGAGGATTGCTGGGGATTTTTTAAGGACTGGACTCTTACAAGGATAAACAGAAACACCCAATACCACCGAAAGCAGTGCTGGAGGTACGGCGTGAGCAAGGATCTAAGTATTTTGAGACAACCACAGTTGCTCCCAGCCATATTGAGTACCCAATGACTCAGAGGGAAGGCAAGCAGCTCCATCACCCCAATTTCAACCCCATGTTAACATAAATTGTCCCCCAGTGCCATTTCTCTCAATGCCTCAAGGTGTTACTCAAGCATTTAGCACCTGAGTGGCTCCGCGGCTGGGATTAAGCCACCCCTCCTTGGCACATCACTACCTTGAAATAACAGCATCCCCCCAAAGGTCCTTGCTTTGGGGCAATAAGGTGTGAAATGGCTCCTTCCGCTCCGCCAGTGTGGTGGAGCTGCCCGGTAGGGACAAACAACCTTCTGTGCGCTGACTTGAGTATATTTTGATTAGATGTGGAGCTGAAGCCCTGATTACAAAATGCAAATGCTGCAGCGCGGCACCCTTAAGGAGCCAGAGGCTTCAGCCTGCTCAAGAGGCAGCAGCAGCAACGCAGTCACCGAGGACATCAGGGATGGACAGAGATAATTGTGGTTGAGTAAGAGCTCAGGACAGGTAGAGATATGACCCTTCAGCTGTTACTCAGCCTCCTGAGACACCTTAGGTAAATAACCCCATCACTCCCAACCATGGGAATGAGCCTGCGATTCAGATTTCCATCATCTCTCCTGGCCCCTTTGCATTGCACAAGGGGAGAAAGGCTTCACCCTTCGAGCAGCCGTAGCATCGCTGGGGGCCCAGCAGCAAGCTAGGATGCTGCGCTGGTGCATAGCTTTGCCCAGTGTGAGATGAGGACATGTTTACCAGCACGGTTATATCAGCACAACCTTTGCTTTAGTCCTCTTCATGCCATCCTAGCAATGGTTTGATGGTACAATAACACTTCAGACTTCCTGGCATCAGCTCAAGAGCACCGTGGCCACACGTCTGGTGGCGCTGGCCCAGGATAAACATGCTCCATCCTCTTTAAATTTGCTCAAAATCTTTTGGCAGATCAGCTGGAACTGGAGAGCTTTACCCCGCCAAGCTTCACATGGCTGCGTGGCTTTAGCTTGGAGCCATCTCAGGGGCCTCTGCGAGTGCTGGAAGCAGGCTGGAGAAGGATGTTTTATATAAACAGCAGCGATATTGCTATAGCTATCCTGAGACAGTTATTGTGATATAGTTGTCTCAGTGTAAGTCCCTGGAGAGGCACTTTTTTCCTTCAGAAGAAAGGAAATGCTTGGTATTGCTTCAAAGCAGCACAACCCGAAGGAAATAGGGTGAGAAGGGATTTGAGTGACTCCCCCCGAGCCACATTCCCCATCTCAAAGCAGGACCAGCTCCTTCCTATCCCAAATGCCGTTCTTCTTTGTGGGAGAGAGATTCAATCCCAGTCAGGGGGATTGGGTGCAGGTAGGAAATTCATTGACCTTTCCTGCTGTAAAGACCGAAACCATCTGTGCAGCCAATGATGAGAGAGCAGTGAGAAAGCTGGAGCAGACATCTGCAGAACCTGGGAGAATAATCCTCCTGCAAATAAGGATGGGCCGCAAAGCAGATATGAAAGCATTTAGCACTGATACATATCATTTCCATGCTAAACAGCATTCTAAATGCTGGGAGCCGCGTGCCACTGGGGAGCAGCTGGAGCAGAGGGTCATGCTGGGCAAACAGGACATCGCAGCCCTCATGGCACTCTTCGTCTTCACTGTTTTACTTAACCCTTCCCCAGCAGGAGATTTTTTTTCTCTTCCCTATATGCTGGAGAGAGCAGAAAGAGCAGCATCTCCTTTCTGCAGCTTTTCTTCATCGAGCATTTCTCAGTGTGCGCCTGGGAAAAATATTACAGCCACCCACTAGATTAAAATCTGGTGGGACAGACCTCAAAATGCTGCCTACAGCGGTGCTGGGGCGAAGCCTGCTGTGCACAGGGTGAAGTCCCAGGAGCCTCCTGCAGCCTGGCTGAGCCTGACCTCTGCTCACCCGACTGCAGCCCCCAAGCCCAAACACCATCTCACACCACAACCCTGACCCATGGGACGAGGAGGGGGCTGAGCTCCTGGTGATGCTGCTCCACCTTCACCCCGCATCCCTGCCGCGGTGGGACTGCAAGACCCATCCACTCGGTTTGTCATCTGGTGGGTGTCCATAGCACTTTAATGGGAGTGCCAAGCAGCATTAAATCAAATACCTTGGAGAAATGTGGAGATATTAAATCCAGACTTGAGCAGACGTATAACAGAACGGTGCCACCTTTGTCTGACCACATCATTTCCATGAATCTATCTTGGTTTTGGTTACTAATGGCATTGCTGTGGTTTTGTTTTAACTGATGGAGAGTACCGTTGCTGCCGTTCTCTGGCTTTGCTGACTTTTAATTACTGAGTCTTCCTGCTTGCCCTCTCTGAGCAGTCTGCGTCTGTGCCCCAGCACAGCCCCTGGGATGCAGGAGGGAAACTGAGGCATAAGGAGATGAGGAGAAAATGGAATTTGTGCTCAGCCCCACCGGTCACAGGGAGGGTTTTCGATGACTGCATGACCTGCTCTGGACATCAGCACTGTGCAAGCCCCATTTTTCTGTGCTGGGTTATTCCAAGTGAAGCTTTTCCTATTCCAGATATTCAGGCAGCTTCTCATCTGGGTGGATTCCCAGGTAGCAAACAGGGAGAGCACTTGCAATTTAACTTTGTTCTTAGTTGAAGCAATTACCTGTTGTCTTTTCTCTACCTGGATGAATATTATAATAAAATTTTAAACAGGGACTTCATTTTCTGTGACCCTCTATTTCTCTGTCAAATTTGGGTCAAAACAACTAAGGAGCTCAGCAGATGCTAATGGATGCAGATAAGCACAAACATGCACACTACACGTGATTAAATGCACCTTGTTTCCTAAGAAATACAGGCTTAAAAGAGTTAACTTAAAGTGAAGGTTGCCGCAGCAACCATACACATTAGCAAAGCTTAAAGCAAAGGTCATCGTTAAAATTAATTTCTCACTACAAGCTATGGAAGGCAGAAGGTAATGCTCACCACACTCTGATGCTTCCCCAGCTCACACGCTTGGAAGTTGTTTTCCCTTGCGAAGATGTTTGAAGAAAACCCTCCTTTTCTTTGCACTGAAAATTTGCTCTGAGAACATCCCAAGAAACCACGCAGCCAATTTTTCAGATAATCAATGAAAACAAATATTCCCCCATGAAAACCTTCATCATATTAATAACACAGTATTTTACTTTTTTTTGTTCGGTCACTCTTTAGCCGAGTCTATCCATAGGAAGTTTCAGGAGATATTCAAATAACAACTATCCAGTCCGGGTGGAGAGGAAACGCTGTGTTCTCGCACCCAGAGAGCTGTGAATTGGGGTGTTTTGTCTTAGGAAATGGCAATGCCTGTCTCTGCACCGGCAGCACAAACATCTCTGGTACCCAGGAGTGGTTTGCACTGAACTCTGCCCCTTCCAGGGTCTGCTGCCCATCCACCTGCTGCCTGTCGAGGATTGTATTAAATGGATATTACAGCGTTGTGCTTCCTACCTCACTTTGAGATGTAGCTAGGACATATTTAGCTACCGTACATGTTGTTCTAAATATACACAAATTATACATAAAAAAGCCTGCAATCTGGCCTACCTAATGCCTACGTTAGCACGCTTGTGTAGCTGGGAAAAGCACACAAGTCCTGTTTGAAATCTGAAATAGCAGCAGCAGTCTTGGAGTGTTCTTCCCGGGAAAGGCAGGAAGAGACCAACGGGAACGGCTAGGAAGGAGATCTTGCAGCCAAGAGGCGTGAGACTGTTGGAGGGGCTCTGAGCGTCCCACCAGCACCAGGCTGGAGTCACCACTGGGAAAGAGAAAATTTGGCTTATTGCTGACTGTTGTGGGGCTGGATGCCAAAGACATGGTTGAAGAAAGGAGCAGGGCTGGAAGACCAGAGCCAGGGAACCCCAAGGTGACTTGGGAAGCCAGGTCAGAAAACCAGGCTTGTGCCAGAACTGGGCTTAACCTAGGTGCTCAGACAGGACCAGGGCAATAGTCATGGCCAGGATGGATCAACCAACCCTTGGGGACTCTTGGCACAGACCCCATTTAATGTCTGCCATGAGGCTCTTCTGGGGACTGAGCCTGCAGCGACCCATCAGCTCAGCGAGGACTGCAGCCCCAGGTCTCTGGGCAAACCTTGACCCTTCAACAGCCTGGAGGTGGCCCACGGTGGCCCACAGACCTCCACTAACCCTTTACCCTTTTTCCTTGCAGGTCCCCAGTGCAACGCCTCAGTAGACCTGATCGGCACGTGCTGGCCCCGGAGTGCAGTGGGACAGCTGGTAGCTCGCCCCTGCCCTGAATATTTCTATGGCGTGCGGTACAACACCACGAGTAAGATGAGCAGCACTGGTGGGGACATGGATGAGGGATGGGGGAGTTCAGAGAGCCACGTGGGGCTGTAGGGGCACGAGTGACAATACATCTCCGGGTACAGAGCTCGTTGGGGGGCCCTGTGGGATCTGTCAACCAAAAAAGAAAAAAGCCCAAATTTCAGGGAGGGTGGTTTTGCAGCAGCAGCTTTATAAGCAGGTCCTCCTGGATGTGCCCCTGTGAAGGGGGAGAGGGCTGATGTCCCCATCTTGGGGACAGGGGAAGAGGAGTGAGCCTGTTGGAGGTGGCACAGAGGTCTGCAACTACCAGCTGAGCAAGGACTGGGGGACCTTGCGCTCATCCCCTCCCGGCACGGGTGACTGCACTGTCACTGCCAATGACATGCTGGGAGCAGGAGACGAAGCGAAGGCACTTGAAAAGTGCCCAAAGCCATTCCTACCACACAGTTGAGTTTCTGACCACCCAAGTGCTGCTTTTGATGAAAGAAACATCTTGCTTTCCACAGAAAACATCCATTTTTTCCATCCCACATGTTTTTGCAGCAGTGGAAGATTGCATGCATACAGCTCCTGCTTTGTGGTGCCTCTCATGCCGTTGCAGGAGTCTCTTTGCATTAATCCATACTTGTGCCTGTCTAAAAGCCATTCCCATCCCATCGCCTTGATGAGGCTCACGGTCTCTCCTGTTAATGGCAGAAGCCCAGCATCGCCCCAGTGCTGGCATCACCCCGCTGCTGATGCTAATCAGAGACTGCTCCGAGGCTGTCGTGGCTGTTCCTTCGCAATTAGCCTTCCCGCTCGCTGTCCTTGTTGGGAGGCGAAAAAAGCTCCTAATGCAGGGAGAGAAGTGAAAACTTCACACCGCCGTTGCAGCAGCGCTCGCAGGATGGCATGTGATCGCTCGAGCAAACGGCGCAGCGGAGGGAAAAGAAGAGTCGAACTCGTGCTGCTCCCACTGCATTTGGGTGGTGGGAGGTGTCGGGGTCCCCCAGTGCCGAGGGGCAGAGCTGGTGCAGACCCAAAGCCCTTAAGCGGGTCTGAAATGTTCCAAGGGTTTTGGTTCTGCAATTGCAACCAAGGCAGCATCTGAGCTGGCTTCAAAGCAAAAAGATGCCACCGGCTTGATGCCAGTGACCCCCGCATTAGTGTCATCAGGTCACATCTTTGTGCCCATCCCCACGCACCGTTAACCCTTCGACGTGCACCCTCTCTTTCAGATAATGGCTACAGGGAGTGCCTCGCTAACGGGAGCTGGGCAGCGCGGGTCAACTATTCCCAGTGCCAGGAGATCCTCAGCGAAGAGGTAGGACCTCGGTAGCCCCTCGGCTGGGCTCTTGGCAGGAGGGTGAGGGACAGAAAATGGAGTTTTGAAGGGCAACAGCATCCAGATCAGGAATGGCCCAAGGGAGCTGTGGGGACGTGGAGCAGCATCCCAGATATAAGGTTGCATGCAGCATATATGAGCCCCTTCTTGATTTGCATTTTCATTCCCTGCCAAAAATAAAGCCATGCCTGTTTCCTTCCCTGTTAAAAATCCAAGCAGATTTGCAGTGTGAGGTCTCCTGGCCCCATGGCCATGGCCACTGGGTGCAGATCAGTATGCCCTCCAGCCTATCGCCCTCCCCCAGCTCCCTCCTGACACAAGCGCTCAGTGCAAACCCCGTCCCTCCCCGCTGGCAATGAAATAAAGGAGATGTTTAGGAAGCTGAAAGAGATAAAAAAATGGGGACCAAGAATCACAAGCCCCTGAGTAGGTCAAGCCACCCCTCCGAGCAGAGGAGAAGAGATATGGGCTGTTCATTTGCAGTTAATACCACCTCTGGTATTTAAGATGCTGATGTCTCTTGCCAGGAATGGTTTTCTCACTCAGTTAATTGCTAATTCACAGGTTGGATGCATGCCTAACAGCAGGAGCAATCAATTAATTTAATTATCACTCACACCTTCCTGAGATCCCCTGCTCCCTCTGCCCAAATTCATCCCAGCCTCTCAGCTGCCCCCAGGGCAACAGGGAATGAACTGAGACATCAGATGGCACGTTGCCCACGAGCTCGGCTGAATTACAGCAGGATTTCCCCAGACGATGGGTTGGGGATGTCCCAGGGCTGAGCAGGGGTGATGTAGGGGCAGCTACCTGGCATGGGTGGGTGTGAAAAGCCTGAGCCCTTTGCAGGGCCAGGTTGGTGCTCTCCTGTCCACGTTAGCCCCATCCCACCAGCCGCGTCCCCCTCCAGCCCCATCATCTCCACCGTCCTGCACCGGCTGGGCTCCAGTTGCTTTCTGAAAAAGGGCCCAAAATTTGCGGTGCAGCTCTCAGAGGTGATGTGGTGGAGGAGGTGGGTTTGCGGTGGGACCTGGGGTTGCTGCTGACCCCCTCCCCATCTCCCCCCACCAGAAGAAGAGCAAGCTGCACTACCACATTGCTGTCATCATCAACTACCTGGGGCACTGCGTCTCGCTGGGGGCCCTCCTGTTGCTTTCTGAAAAAGGGCCCAAAATTTGCGGTGCAGCTCTCAGAGGTGATGTGGTGGAGGAGGTGGGTTTGCGGTGGGACCTGGGGTTGCTGCTGACCCCCTCCCCATCTCCCCCCACCAGAAGAAGAGCAAGCTGCACTACCACATTGCTGTCATCATCAACTACCTGGGGCACTGCGTCTCGCTGGGGGCCCTCCTCGTGGCCTTCGTCCTCTTCATGCGCCTGCGGTGAGTGACCTGACCCGCTGCTGTGCTCCTGCTGGGGGGACGAGCCCGGGGAGGTCACCCCACGGCCCTTGGGCTGGGGACGTACCCGGCCCCTGTGTTTTGCCATATCCTCCCCCATGGCCATTGCTTTCCAGTCTGGAGGGATCATGCCTATCTCAGGGTTATTTTCCTCCTGCTGCTTTTTTAAAGCACTGGGTTATGGAGGCAGAGGGTCCTCCGTGGTGCCTTCCACCTCCTGGCCTTGGTTCTGTCCACCTCACCTAGGGCATGGCCCCAGCAGGTCACCCTCGGGGGCCCAGCAAAGACATTCAGCTCCACAAACAGCCCTCTCACAGTGTGGCCAGCCCCCAGACACCCACCATGCTGATGGTCCCTTGTCCCCTCTTCCTCAGGAGCATCCGGTGCCTGAGGAACATCATCCACTGGAACCTGATCACAGCCTTCATCCTACGCAATGCCACGTGGTTCGTGGTGCAGCTCACGATGAACCCCGAGGTGCACGAGAGCAATGTGGTAGGTGCAGCTCTGCCAGGCACCTGGCCTGAGCCTGGTCCTGAGCGGCTGGGGTGTGTGGGGAGCTTGAGGATCCTAGATATGAGGCCACTAAAGCAACTTGAGGGCCCAAATAGGGCTGCGTGGTGGTTGGTAGACAACCCAGGCTTATGAGAAATGTGGGTTCAGTTGCTCTGCTGGGGTCTGTGTTGCTCTGTGCACCAGTTTCACCACTGTAACACAGAGCTCTGCTCTTCACCCTCCATGTCTCCTCCTAACGTCCTTGGCAGGTCTGGTGCCGCTTGGTCACTGCCGCCTACAACTACTTCCACGTCACCAACTTTTTCTGGATGTTCGGCGAGGGCTGCTACCTGCACACGGCCATCGTGCTCACCTACTCCACAGACAAGCTCCGCAAGTGGATGTTCATCTGCATCGGCTGGTGTAAGTACCGGGATTTCCCCTTCACCCATCGGGTACCCAGGGTTTTAGTGGGGTGATGCCCACCTCCATCCTCTGCTCCAGCTCTTCTTGTACCCAAATACCTGCAAAAAGGCTGCCAGGAGCAGGGGAACGGGATTTGCATGGCCATATCATCTCACCCTGCGGTTTGCCCTGTGTGAGAAAAATCCCTGTTACAGCGTAATTTTGTGGCAGCTTTGCATCCCTGAGACCCATCTGTCTGTTCATCTGCAGGTATCCCCTTTCCCATCATCGTCGCCTGGGCCATTGGGAAGCTGTACTACGACAACGAAAAGTGAGCCCCCATTCTCCTTCCTATCCCAATACCCCAGAGATCAGTTGTGCCAGGGGCTGTGGCAGGCACGGATCCCGCCTGGAAGGGCTGACACGAGGCAGGGTACATGGAAAGGGAGGAGGACAAAAAGATAATATTCTTCCGTTCTTTCTTTTATCCCACCTTGAGGCTTTCTGCCGCAGGAGCCCTGCCTGCAGCCGCCTGCTGCTGCATTTTTCTCTTCAAAGGGCAAATGAGATTTTTTTTTTTAAGGGGGAAAAAGGCAAGATTAAGGCAGAGCTCCTACAATGTGTTTGCTAAATGGAGCTGGGATTTAATCTACCAGCAGAGATATAAGCTACCACCACCTGAGCCATTTTCACAGAGACTTGCTAATCGAGGACTTAACAGGCACCGAAGAGTTCATCACGCGGACTGGGAAGTTAAAAGGAGCCCGTTTAGATGAATGGCAGCTTGTCTTGTTTTTTGGTGCTCGTTTTGCCCCCCTGACTTCAGCAGCCCTGTGCTACACATGCAGACACAGCACTGATTTAAGAAAACCCAACAAGGTGCTCCCAGGACACGCATACACCTGTGTGAGCTCCTGCAGGGTTTGCTGGGGACAGAGCCAACCCGGACCTGTGTGCGTGTAAGGTTGTCCCTGCTCGTCCTACAATAACCAGTTCCCACAGGGCCCATAAACACCCTCACAAGCTCCCATGCACCTCCGTATACTGGGTTCCCTGTGAAGCTATTCTATAGTAGCTACAGCAGTTTAAGTTGTAGTGCTTTCACCCCATGGACAGTGACTTACAGAGATTGTGCAAGGACAGGAGTAAATCCAGGTCACTCACACTGCGGGCTTGTCCCCGACACCAGATGTTCTGAAAGGAGGTTGTAGCGAGGTGGGGGTCGGTCTCTTCTCCCAAGTAACCAGCGATAGGACGAGAGGAAATGGCCTCAAGTTGCGCCAGGGGAGGTTTAGACTGGACATTAGGAAAAACTTCTTCCCTGAAAGAGTGGTCAGGCCTTGGAACAGGCTGCCCAGGGAAGTGGTGGAGTCCCCATCCCTGGAAGTATTTAAAAGACGTGTAGATGAGGCGCTTGGGGACATGGTTTAGTGGGCATGGGGGTGTTGGGTTGACGGTTGGACTCGATGCTCTTAGAGGTCTTTTCCAACCTTAATGATTCTATGATGCTATGTCCCTGACACCATTTGTCCTTGCCTTGCAGGTGCTGGTTTGGGAAGCGAGCGGGAGTTTATACCGACTACATTTACCAAGGCCCCATGATCTTGGTGCTTCTGGTAAGAGCAAAGCTTGCTAAATACAGAGTCCTTCTCGTCTGCACGTGGGTGAACAGGGTCTCACCCCCTCCTTCAGCATCGCCCCGCTGCAGCTGGCATGCTGCCCCGCAGCAGCAATGCCGCTCGCCCTGCAAGCCCAGCTCCCTGCACCCAAACTGCACCTTGAGCAAATTTGGGCACCTAACCCACAATGAGAAATAGCATGCATGGATCCGGCTGGCTTGGGATGGGCTAGAAAGGGAGCCTGGAGACCTCACTCCGATAGGGATGCTCCCATCGGCAGACTCTCACATGCATCAGTAAGTCCCTCCATCCCTGCCCTGACACTATTTGGGTGCAGGTGGGTGCTGTGCCAAGCATTCGCAGCAGCCTGGGGACCTCAACCCCATTCCCTGATTCCATATCGCTTCGCTCCTGGCCCTTGGCTGAGCAGTGATGCTTGAACGAGGGTTCACATGGACCATAATTTGCTGGGACTTTGTCCTTTTGGGAAGGGACAAAGCGGGGAAGAGGTGGCAAGTCACAAGCAGCAGTTCCAGGGTCCAACCTGTGTTTGTAGGGGGAAAACTGTGCACAAGGTCCCACAGCTTTTCCTTCCTCCTTGCCCAACGCTGAGAAAACCCGGCACCAAGCGGCCTCGCTGAATAATTGAGCCTGCTTCTTATTTCCCAGCCCGTCAGGTTGCCAGGCCACTTGTAATTTGTGTCAGTTGTGCTCAGCTCCCAGTGCTGCCTTCCCGTGCCCCCATTAGCCATTCAGCAGCCGGGAGAGCGGCCAAGCAGCTCCTTACTGTGATGGCAGCCACTCTCCCAAAATCCCTTCGGACACCTTACATTCCTCCTCCCCCTCGAACTTCTTCACCTTCAGCCCTTTCTCTAATGCTTGCCCTTCCTCGCCAATTCCTTGCCCTTCCTGCACTGCTGCCCCGCTCCCTTGAACAAACTCCCAAATCTTATTGCTAAAGAGCTTTAAAAGTTATAAATGCAGATGTCCTGTTCCGGTGCGTGGAAGGCAATAGATCAGGTTCAAGAGGAAACATTCCCATTTCCCCTGACACAGCCTGTTGCCTTTGCTGAGGAAATGGGAGGAAAGGTTTGGGGAGCAGACACTAACCAGGTGCCCTCTTCCTTCCAGATCAACTTCATCTTTCTGTTCAACATCGTCCGAATCCTCATGACAAAGCTCCGAGCTTCAACCACATCAGAGACAATCCAGTACAGGTAAGAGCGTGAGGGACCCTGCAGAAAGCAGACCTAGAAACTGTGTTAGTGTGATTAGGGGGGATAGGAACAGCCTCATCAGCCCAAGTATCAAGGGGATAGGAGCATGGAGAGACATCTAAGACCACCTCAAACACTTTTTGGAGACACGTGCCAGTTGCATCTGGAGTTGTTGAAAAATCCTGGCCGGTGAGAGCTTTGTGATGGAGAATGTGGATGGCTGGATCTGCCTTTGAAGGGAGCTGTTGGGAGCCGAGTCTCTTTGCAAAACCTTGTTCTGGTGGGACCTGATCAGCTCACCAGCCTTGGAGCTGCAAATCCTGGCACGGAGGTGAGAATTAAATCGCCGCTTGGCAGCAAAGCAAAGGGCAAGGAAGGAGTAATGAATCGATGCCACCCCAAACACCTCCTCGTGAAGCCCAAGGAGAAGACAATGCTCTCGGCAGCATGCGGCAGGAAGATTAACCCTTGCCTGCTGCAGAATATTTTGCAGACAACTTGGGAGATGCATGGTCAGAGCAGCTCTCCGAAGTACCTGGAACAGGAGATTGGTCTTTATCAATGCTTCTCTCTGGATAATTTTCTGGGCAGGAACCAGGGAATCTCGCTGTGTGCTGGGTCAAGAGAAGCAGGTTTGGGTTGGAGGGTGACTTTTTCAGCTGAGAATGGAAAAAGTCAGATGCTGTCATTGGGAAATGCCAGCTTTCCTCATCACGGAGTATTGAGCTGGGATGAACGATTCAGCTTAGGGTGAGCAAAGATGAAGGTTATTGAAATAGGCTGGCTGGCCTCAGTCAGCAAGTTTGAGAGACTTTTGGTTTTCCAGTATTTTCCTGATTTTGGCAGGGAAGGTTTTTCACCTTTGGGCAGAAGAACATTTTCATTTCCCAGAAACATTTTGTGGGACAGGAAAACTTGGAGAGTTTGGTAGATTATAAACTGTGCAGTCCTGCTTAAACCAGGCAAGGGACAGCCCCGGAGGACTCCTGCTCACCTTAGACAATGGCTTTTGGTAAAAAGCCAATGGATCCCCTGCTACTACGGCTGCTCCCCTGGGGAAGCTACACCAGTGCATGTGCTGTCCCGTGGTTTGCCAGCCTGAAGATGCTGATGTCCTCAGTTATTTCCAGCTCCTCCGTGCCATCTGCCACTTTGGTCAGTGGCTGTGGGTTTCCTCCAGGTCAGCGATGCAGCCCAGGTCCCAGGCCCCATCCCTGCCCAGAGCTGCCAGGGATGACTTTTCCCGTTTTCAGCTAATGTTGGAATCTGTCCATTAACAGGATTTTTAAGCAAAAAGTGTTGGCTTGGCATTGTTCTTGTCCCCTAATCCAAACAAATGAGATGCCAAGCCCCGATCCTTCCTCTTGTATCAGCACCATTACTTTTCACAAACCACTCTTGTAATCTCATCAAGAAAAGAGATCAAATTAATTAGCTGATACAGGTTTTTCATAAACCCATGTTGAAGGATGTGAATTATTTTACTGTCCTTAATTCCTTTTTAATCGAGCTTTAGATCAGCCAAGCGATCATTTCACGCCAGCTCAAGGTCAGGCCTCCACTATCCGCTGCCCTTTTCTGGATGGAGAAACCACAGAAGGTGCCCAATGCTCAAATCAGCCCAGTCACTTGGGGATCCCATCGGAAAACAGCCCAACTCTGCTCTGTCCTCCCCCAGTCACTGGTCTGCCCAGACCCAGCCAGACCAGTCCCAGCCATGCTGGTGCTGGGAGTGGGATGGGGAGAGTCCTCATGCCCAGGGCTGCACTGCAGCAGCTCTGATCCATGTTTTCTCCCCAGGAAAGCAGTCAAGGCCACGCTGGTGCTGCTGCCCTTGCTGGGAATCACCTACATGCTCTTCTTTGTCAACCCAGGGGAGGATGAGATCTCCAGGATAGTCTTCATCTACTTCAACTCCTTTCTGGAGTCCTTCCAGGTATGGTCCTCAGCATTAGCTTCCACCCCAGTCCCCCCACCAAGGAATGTGGAGGAGCCTGTCCTGGCTGATGCCTCACCCCGCTTCTGCCCCCTCCCAAAACCAGACATCCCCAAACCCCAGGGTTGCTCCAAAGCTCCTGAGCCTGGGGGTTCCTGCTGGCCGTAGCTCCACAGTGACTCTGCTGCTTGTCTCCTTCCAGGGTTTCTTCGTCTCTGTCTTCTACTGCTTCCTGAACAGCGAGGTAAGCACCGGGGACTGGGGGTGCTCGGGGGGGTCTACACCCTTCCTTGCAAGCAGATGCAAGCTCAGCCCAAGGCTCTGCCCCTGCACAGGGCTTGGAGGGTGCTGGCACCCAGTTCCCCAGCTGAAGGCATTTGCTGATCAGAGTCGGTGCTTTACCTCCAGGAATGGCTACGGTCGGTCTCCTCCTTTGGAGGAGGAAAATTCACCACCGAGAACACATGCTCTGGGGTGCACCCATGTCATTTGGTGCAGCAGAAGAGCCAAGGGTCCCCCCATCCCTGGGAAACCCTTCCCAGGGTGATCCCAATACACACGCACGTACCCGGCACACGGACGAGGGCACCTCCTGGGCTCTGACCCAAAACGCAGACAGCAGAAAGCAAAAGAGGTGAGAGTAGAGGCCGATCCTGGGGCCAATAATTTGGGCAGCTCTTTCCTCTGCCTCCTCCCAAATGCTCTTGCACCTTTCCTGGCTCAGGAGAGTTTGCTCCAGACAAATTTGCTTTGTTACCAAATCATATATAATTGATGCAGGAGGAAAAGGGACTGGACCAGGGCTAGCAGGTGACCCAGGAGCATATCACACCATGCCATTCATGGTCCTTCATCTCTCGATCCCAGCTGGGCTGGCTGGGGATTTCAGTGTTCACCCAACTGCACCGTCTCAGCCCCCTGCGCCCAGTGCCCATCTCCCAGAGCCATCCCACGCTGCAGTCGATGAAAAGGCACTTCTTCGCTATTTACCTGCCACAGAAAGCTGTTATAGGGCGAATTAATGTTGAAGAAATGCCACTAGCATGAACCAGACAAGCCATAAAACCTTCCTGACTGTTGCTCGCACCTCTCCCAGCCCCTTGCAGCATCCAATGCAGCATGTAAGGTGCTGGCTCTCCTGCAGAGCCCCTGCTCGGATTTATTTCTCCCTCTTGTTTCCATGTTGTGCTTAGAGGCACCGTCGGTCGGGTTCATCTCTCTTCACAGCTGCAAGGGCCGCGTTTCACCGGCACCGCATCAAACAAGGCGGGGTGCCCTGGGAGGTGACAGGGGCTCCCGGGACCCTCCCTGCCCCCGGGGAGCTGAGCAGGGTTTTGGTAGCATTTTTGGTTGGAAGACTGAGGATGAGGATGGCTGGTGCTTCTGAACAACTTCGGACAGCTGCGTGGTGACTAAATGTCCCCTCCTCTGTCTCACACCACCAGGTCCGATCAGCTGTACGGAAGCGGTGGCACCGATGGCAGGACAAGCACTCCATCCGTGCCCGCGTGGCTCGGGCCATGTCCATCCCCACCTCCCCGACCCGTGTCAGCTTCCACAGCATCAAGCAGTCCACGGCTGTCTGAGCCGGGAGCGAGCTGCCGTACGGGATGGGGGAGCCGGCGTCCCCGCTGCGTGGGACCCCTGACATGGCACAGCACAGGAGCCAGGTCCTGTCTGCACCCACCAGTCTCGCAGAGGGTGCGCAAACTCGCTGCAGCTACGGGAAACCCTACAGAAGCTCCTGTCCCACTTGCTGGGACAGACCTGGAGGATGGGACAGACCTGGAGGGTAGGACAGCCGAGATGCCACTTTGTCATCTCCCTGGCAGCAGTGGCAGAAGGAGCCGGAGGAGCCCAGAGAGGTTGCAGCAGCTTCCCTGCCTGCCTCTATCCTGGGCACGATGCCCCATGTCCCATCGCTGCCTCTCTCGAGTTTGTCACTGTTTTGAGGTGACAGGACACCAGGACATTGCTGGGACAGCTTATGGGGCTAATCCTTTGGAAAGCTGGGTCAGCCTTCCAGTGAGTGCATGCTGGATGATGGGCGGGGGCAAAACCCTCAGGGGGGGCCAAAGCCCTCTGGGTTGATGGGGGATGGATGGAGAGCCCTGGACTGATTGCAGACGTTGCTTTATGTGGCTGTGTTTTTGTACCACTGGAGTTATTTGAGCCCTTCCCCTGCCCCTTGCTAGGTCCCCAGGATGTCCCGTAACTGCTGTTTGGTCTGACCAGGTCATTTCTCATCTCGACACTGAGGCAGAGCAATGGGGTGGGAGAGGGGAGGGAACCATGCAGGGGGTGGGGATGGGTCCCAGGGGCTCTGAACAGCCACACGGAGGGGGGTTGGTCTGAAGGGAGGCATGAGATTTAGTTAATCCTGTGGTCCAGCCCAACCCAGATGGGTCTACAGGTCTTTGTGAAGCCCCTGGAGCTCAGGCTGACTCCGTGCCCCTGCTCGGGGGGTGGAAAGGTGAGGGAGCACTGCAGTGAAGCGGTGGCTGAGCTCTCCAAAGGCAGCTACCGTGGGGACATGCCATGGCTTTGCTTCCCTCCTCCCTGCCCTGCTTTCACCCATGCAGGCGGGCTCGGTGCCAAAGCTGCTCCTTGCTCTTACGCAGGGGATGGGGCCAAATCATTCCCGCGCTGGGGTTAAGTGCCTTGGAGGAGCAGCAGCCTCCCTCCCCGTGTTGGGGACCTCAGATCGTCTCCCCTGCAGCTGCCAAGTCCCTGATCTGCCCCCGACGCCCTGTTTCATGTGGTCACCGAAAGCAGCTGAGTGTAGAGGTCCATGCAAGGTGGAGGGTTTTGCCCTGACCTCCTCGGAGCCACATTTTCCCTGCCCCTGAGGTCTGGGGATGCTTGGGCAGGGGGAGGGTGCCAGAGGGGTTACGGGCCGAGTCTGCTCTCTGCATCCCAGGGATTTCGCCACTGGGGCCCTACAGGGTCTGGTATGAGTCCCTTCACACTTCTGTGCCTCAGTTTCCCCACTATGAAAAACAGAAAGTATTTCCTGCCCTGGGGAGATTTAAGCATCTTTGAAATTGTAGTACTCTGTGATTTCCTTAGGATATACCACCAGAAAGGAATAAAACCTTTCTTTTTTTCTCTAAAGGGAGGCATAGGTAAAAACCTCCAGGTTCTTTCTTTAAACATTTGAGAAGTTCAATATTTGAAGCAAATTCCTCCCATTTCCCTCCCGTTAAGATTTCCTACCTGCATGTCTACTGTGCAGGCAAGACCAGAAATACCCCATTGCCTCCAGTAATGTGCTGGGAGTAGCGACGGCTTCCAGTATGACGGAGTGACCACAGCGAGGACCATACCCTGCACATGGGGCAGGTTTTGGTCCTCGTACAAGCTCGTCCATCACCAATAGTTCCAGAAACCACCCCTTATCCAATATATGGGTGAGAAAAAGACCCCCAGACTTACACAATGGGAAAACTGGCAGCTCCCAGCTTTACAGACACTTTCTGCTGATGCTGTAATGGAGTAGACGTGTGTGTCCCCACCGTGGGTCAGTTTGATTTCTCCGCCAGGTGCTCTGGCAGGAGCTAATAAAGACCTGCTGGCTATGGAGAAAGGGAAATGCCCCAGGGATGTTTTTTCATCGTGCATACAAGTGATGTTACCAAAAAGTGATGCCGCTACATGTTCAATTTGGATTTTTCTAAGTGGAGTCATTTTTGGTGGAAAAGAAGCTGGAAATTGAAAAACCAAAGAAAGAAACCCAAACAGAAGCATCTGTGTTCACATCACTGTTTTTTCCTTCTCCTCTTGGTGGTCTGCTCCGACTGACATGACTTTGCTTTCCGTAGCTGGAGAAGTGTGTGTATTCTCAGCCTCGTTTGATTAAAATTACTTCAATTCCTCTCACAAGCACTTTTGGGGCACATTTATCTTTTGGAAAAGAAAACCCCAGCATGGCCCCTCCCCACTTGCCGCGGGAGCATCCTCATGCTGCAGTGGGCTCAGCATCCCACTGGCCACAGAGGCACCCGGGGCAGCTGGTGGCTTTTTTGTCTCCTCTCTACCCCAAGTCCACATGCCCATAGCACAGAGGTGGGATGCAGGCTCTCTGTGAAGGGATCAACACCATCTCATCTAAGGGGGGTGAGGAGCACCCCGTGTGGGTCTCCCACACAAGTATCATCAGGACTGGAGAAACTCCTCCAAGTTTTCCGTGATGCTCCCTCTCACCAGCTGAGCTAAGACAGAATAAAAATGTAATGTGCTTCACAGCAGGAGGGAGAGACAATTAAACTCGAATTTCATTTCATACATCAATGTTTACGAGTGAAATTCAGACACAAACATCTCTTTCTGGTCAAGCTCTTCCGTTGCAGAATTAATTTGTTCATCACACAGAGCCTTGGAGAGCGCTGTAATTTGGTAAGAACCATGCACATAAATAATAATTACAGCTTCCTGCTCATTGTATTTAAAGTTATCAAGTAATTCTGAGCTAAATGACCTGCCAATCCTGTGCTCTTGATGAGGTTGTAGCCTCTTGAGATAATCCTGCATTAACCCTTGATGTTATCCTGGCACCTCTTGGGGCTGGGAGAGGCAAAGTGGGACCCTGAGGATGGGACCTGGTGGTGCTCTGGGACATCCCAGGCTGGGAGGGAGGCAGACTCACCGGAGCCTTTCCAGCACACAGAGATGGAATTTAATTTAGCTTCTTCATTTGATTAACACGTGAAACCTATCACGGAGGTTGCCTCCAGCACTGGAGTCGCTCCCCAGCCTCAGCCCTACCACCCGGGGTAGCTCAGGGGTCCTGACTGCCCTGCGCTACATCCCCAGCACACCGAGAGCCGGCAAAGGAGAAAACCTGCCATCCAGAGCCTGAATGGAGGGAGGGAAAGGAAAGCTCACGATCCTGACCCTCCGCAAAGGACCTGAGCTTTCATCCCACCTTTCAGCCAGGCTGCCCTGGGCAAACAACCCCATTGCCAGAGCCAGGACCTCCCAATTCCCGCTCCACCGCCATGGGCATGATGCACCATCCGTCAGCTGGAGGGTTTATAGCTTGTATTTAAAGCCAAGCTGGGACTATCATTCCCCTTCCTCCATCCTGGCTCAGACACGGCATTTCTGTCTGGTTGTCCACAGCTTTGGGCCACTCCTGGATGTTTAACCCTCTCTGTACCTTCCCAGGCTGGCAACGATCCTGGAAGGGGTGGGAGGTGGGGAGGGAGAGGACATCTCATGGCTCACTTGTGGCTTTCAGTGCCGTCCGCCCCAAGATGCCTCTCGCCTGTGATGTGTCATCCTCCCAGCGCTGCCAAACCCCCAAATAAATATTTCATCCTTTAACTGCGGTGCCCTCTCGCTCGCTGCTCTCCCCCCAGCGCGAGCCTCCTGCTGACATTTGTCACTGCAGTCACAGTTAAATGGCTTTCAAAAGCGCATGGCAGCGAGAGACAGGCAGCTCTCTGCCACCCTCATGAAATTTTCAAAGGGCTGTATTTTTCCAGTTTGGAGGAAATCTAAAGATCAGAGACGCAAGTGCGGCTCCCCCTGATCCTGTCGGAGAGCCTGTCTGTTCAGCCCTGGAGGAAAGGGTTTTCTGGCCATTCCTCGAGGAGCCCCAGGGCCGTGCCGAAGGCAGCAGAGGTGTGTGCGTCACACGAGGTGCTGGAGATGGGCGTCTGCAAGGAGCCGTGATGGGTAAGTCCCACAACCAAGAGTCACTCATGCTTGTGGCTCTGGATCTATCCATGGTGGTCACCCACACCCGCGTCCATCCTCTCGGCTGGAGCCCTCAGCAATGCTTCCATGGGGATGTGTGCCAAGGGTTGTTCAAGTTTTCCAGGTCTGTTTGGAAATAGCTCGGTCCCTTGCAGTCCCCAATAGCATCGCAGCACCAGCAATGCCCCTGCAAGCACCATGGCTGGGCTCCCCCACCCTGCCCTCCTCCCTGCCGGGCAAAAGTTCCCATGGGAAACTATTGCTTTTAGGCTGCTCAAATCTGCTGCTGAGCCTCCTGCTAGTAGGGGAAACTGAGGCATGGATTTGCACTATGTTGCATAAGGAGATTCTGGGCTCTGTCTGCTGAGCACCATCCTGCCGGACACCTCTGCTGCAGAGCATCCTCCAGCCCCAGTCATCCAGGTCTGAGACTTGCTTCAGGAGACATCAGTGTGATGGGGGCCTCGGGACCCTCCTCAGCAGCCCACAGCCTCCTTCTGCCCCAGAGAAAACAGCCCCAGCGGGACAAACCCCATCCTGACCCGACCAGCGATCCCTCAAACACAATTGCTTTCTGCTCCGACCGCAGCATCCATTTCCAGCCACCTTGCTGATTTTGAGCTGCCCTTCCTGGCTCTCACAGCAGGAGACCCTAATTTTGGGTGCAGCCGGGGAAGGGTCACAACTTTCCTCGCTCAGCGCTGTACCCACGGGGACCAATGCCCAGTGGGGTCCCCCAGCAGTGCCGGTGGCAAGTGCTTGAGATCCAGAGGTCCATCTCCTCTCGCGGTCCCTGGCTGCTTCATTTGCTGCCTCCCCATTTTTGCACTGAAGCAAATCACAAACGACTGGTCCTCACCTGCTCTTTCCAGCACATGGTGTCGGTGACACGGCCATCGCGGCTCAGCTGGCACAAAGTCTTCGGGGTTTGTACGCAGAGTGTGGCTGAGGTCCGATCACAAGGTGTCAGGGCTCATGGTTCGGTCCCAAAAGATCGTTCCTGACTGCCAGAGACTATTAGCATCTCTCTGTTTCCAGAAGGGCTTCAGCTTTGCTTGGGATGAAACTAGCCTTCGGGAGAGGAGATGATCCAGTCGTGTTGCAACTAGGAGGGTCTCCTGTCCTGTGCTTGCAGCTCCGGGGGTGCCTGGTGAGGTCTTGGAGGCTGGATGAGATCCTTCTTGCAGGAGCATGACTTCAGTGGGGTGGCTGGAGAATTCCAAGGAGCTGGTGGCTCTGGAGGAGACTGTGGGTATGTGAAATATGAGACAAAAAGGGGAACCCTGGCTTAAGCGCTTGCAGCATTCCCGATTGCAGAGGGGTTATTGGCAGAGTGGGAGCCAGCGACCTGGAGGAGCACAAACAAGGAAAACCGCAGCCTGAGAAGCACGTGTAAATGAAATACGCTGCAAACACAGAAAGAGGATCTCAGTACAAGCCAGGAAAAAGCACTGTGACTGTGCCTGCCGGTTCGAAAGGAAAGTAAGATGAGATGTTCAGGAAAAGCCTTGGATTATAGGCTAGAATGATTACATCCTTATTGAAGTTTGACCAGTGCTGCATCGCTAACCCAAAGCCATGGTAACAGAAATGCTTATGATTCTGATGAAAATTATTTGGGTGGCTAACGGGAGCTATATTTTAATGCATTAATATGGTTAAGATGTGCTTAGAGACCATGGATTGACTAAGCAGATAAAATAGCCTTTTTTTTGCTCAGCAGGGAACGGCTCGTTCCATAGAGCTTTCCACACAGGGATCTTTCTGGCTGCTGCCTTTATGCCAGGCGGTGCTAAGGGAAACTCATCCAATTAGCGATAAAAAAAAAATGCAAGCTAAAACGAAGCAAGCTCGCACACGGTGACAGGGAGATGAGCTGAGCCACTGCAGCTTGTCACCTGCATGCCCTGGAGACTGCCCAGCCTGGTGGAGGGCAGCCCACGACCACGATTTCGGGGCAGCCTCCAACCCGCATTGATGTGTCCTGTGCAAGTGCAGCCTTGAATTAGCTGCTACCTCCACTCCCTGCTGCACGGGTGCTGCTGGGACTGCCGGTCCCTCGTTGCGATAGCTGGGAGATACCACCATGTGCTTTTTCCTGTTCACCCTCAGCATCCCGAGGGACAGCCAGAATCAGCAGGCAGGTTCCAGCATTTCTGGTCCATCTCCCCAGGCCAGTTGAGACCCAACACATGCATTATAAACTGGACCTAAGCGCATCTCACCACCTCCCGGAGCAGCCCCACTGCTTCCATGCAGCATCAGGTGCTCCCAACACAATTGAGTCCACCTGGGTGCTTGTTCCCAGCTCGTTATGGAAACTCTCATCAGCTGTGTTTCAGCGGCTAAACCCTTCCCTCCTTGGTGTTAGCCCTTGCACACAAACCCACCCTGAAAATGGGCCAGACCCACACATTTTAATTCAGATCAGCCTACAAATACTTCATCATCTCTTTTGACCCCTGGGGGAAAGTTCTTCTGCTTAAATGCTAAATTCTGGTAGGTTGTTCCTTTTTGGTGTTTTGTTTTGTTTTTAAAGAAGATATGTCTCCTGCCCCTAGAATTTCCCATCTGTGTGTAATTCCCATGCTTTTCTATTTCTTTTTCCGAAAGCAGTGTCCCAATACACTGTGTGACGGCAAGGAACAAAGCCTAGCCCAGTCCCCACAGATTTTCTCGTATAAAAGCTGCATCTCAGGCACGTTACAGCTAAATTGTGTGGAGAGATTTGAAGGCCCTGACACAACCCAAAGCATCACAAATCCCAGCCTGGCAAAACAAGAGGCGAGTCAAGCACTGCTGGAGAGGAGGAAGTGAGGAGCCAATGCCATGGCAATCGAGGAAAATCTATGCAAAATGGGTAGCAATTAAATGAGAATTAACCGGGTTGCAAGAGGAGAAAATTGCTTCTTTCAAACCCTCTTGATTACAGAGCTGAAATGGCCCAGAGCTCCCATGGCTTATCACTGGCGTGAACAGATGAAGAGGCTGTTAATCAAGATTGTCAGAAGCTTTCCCAAAGCCAAATATCCTCGCTGGAGCAAGGGCTCGGCGGGGACCTTCGCTTTGCCACAGCTTCATCTGCTCAGCTATTAACCACAGAAGCGCTGGCCGAAGAAGGCGGACGGCTTGTGGGTTTCTCCAGAAAAGGGCTGGGGATTTCACACCGGCGGTTGGGAAGGGGCCACCTCTGGTGGGGTGGGATGGAAATGGACCCTCCGCAGCCCGTCCCCATCCCGCGCAGCCCTTCTCCAGCCCTGACATCCCGAAAGGCCAACGGTGTTCCCCGTCGGTGCTGTGGTGCGGCAGGCAAACAGGGTGTTTTGTCAGACTGTCTCACCAAAAGCCAAGCCTTGACATGGGCTGATAACCTGCCAAGGTGGGCTGGGGGCCAGGGAATGGCTGGGGGTGGGCAGACGCGTGATTCCTCCCCCTGTCCACCCTCACCCCCCCCAGCACAGCAACCACGGACGGTCACCTCTGACATCCGCACAGCCTGGGGGAATAAAAGGCTTTAGGAGAGGACCTGCATCCAGCCGAGGTCAGATCTGGTCCTCTGACCCCCTAAAAAGACAGACCCCAGTCCTGCAGCTCTGGGAAGCAGTGGGGACACCTCTCATCAGCTCCCTTAAACAGCTCTGGGGGTTTGAAGCAAGGACAGAGGGTGGAAAATTGCTTTGCATTACAGCTGAAGCAAGCAGGGAGCACAACCGGGGATTCACACAAAAACCAGCTCCTCCTGTGCTTGGAGAGATGACCACCAGCCGTCCCTCCTCACCGAGCTCAGATAAGCCCCGAAATAGGTGCCACTTGGCGCTCAGCAGCTGAGCTGCAGCTGCCTTCTGTGCCAATTAGATACTCACGCTAATGCCACAGCGCTAATTGCATTAATAGGAGACTAATCGCACACCTAACGGATGTAAACGGCAGCTAATTACCCGACAGCGACACCGTGCTCCACGCAGAGCTGTCCGTCTCCGCGAAGCGCAGTCATTCCCCGGAGTACCTCCGGGTGCCTGAGCCGCAGCCCTGGGCGAGCGGTGGTGAATCACAGCGTGGCCCTTGGGACACATCTGCTCACCCCCAGCAGGAACAGCTCCCTCATGCCTCATCTGATTCTTCCTGGGGCAAATTAAGCCTGTTGCATTGGCTAGGAGGTGTATTTAAGTGGAGAGCACCTATAGGCAGAGGTCTCTGACCACGTATCCAGAGCACCCACGATGAAGGGTGCTGCCAGTGCCCATTGGGGTCTTGCCCTTGTCCCGGGCCACCAGCAGCCTGGGTATGACCAGAGGCAGTGGGTCCACCCTGGGGATAGCTGGTATGTCTGGCAAGAGGATTGGAAATGGGTTATTCCTGCCTGGTAGGAGCAAGCAGGAGCTAGGGAAGGCACTGAGCCCGCTCAGGGGCTGATCAGGTGCCACGGGGCCGGGTTTTGCACCGCGTTCCCATTCCTGATGTCCAGCTCAGCGCTCCCTGTCCTTTGCAGCCACTCGCTAATACCCATCCCTCGGGCTTCTCCAGCTCCCTGCCTCCGGCACATGAAAACTGAGCCGGAAACTTTGCACGCCCCCAACCACGGCTCCTCTTCCCCGGGAGCATCACAGCCGGGTGCTAAGCAGGCAGCAAAAAGGACGGTCATGCGGGCTCCTTCCCCGTGGGCTCTGTGCCCTTCTCCCCCTTGCTGGAGGGTAATTAGTGCCTCTTGGCTTGATGGTGTGATAAACTAGCAGCAGTAGCGGCACTTTGCAGTGGCACAGCAAGGGCAGCGGAGGGGGAAGCAGCCGGGGTGTGAGGACGCCTGGCTTCGAAATCCAGCTTCAAGGGATTGAATCATCCTCTTGGGGTTTTGAATGAGTTTAAGCACGTTTACCCATCCAGAGCACTAGGCTAACGAAGGGCAGGTCACTCAGGGGATGTTTGTTGCTTGTTTAGACACCATTACCAGCCCACCAAAGCAGCGCGGTCCTCCAATACCCTTAACTCTGCCCCTGTGATGCTGTGCAGGAACCAAAGTGTTGGAGAAAGTAAAACGTATTTGGGAAGGAGGGCAAAACTGGATTTAGAGGTAACATTTTCAGATAACTGGAGAGCCTGTTTAGCAGGTGGGCTAAAATCTACTGGAGCTGTTGGGCCAAGGCAAAGATGCGTCGAGGAAGAGACTGAACAAGGCTCTTCCCAGGGCACACGGCATAATTAAGGTTGGGATGTGCCCTAGCAAACCATGAGCAGGAGGAGCATAATCACCCACGCCGTTACAAACAGGAGAGGCAGTTTCTCCATCAAACATACATTGTTCTTTGCCATCTTCCCGCCGCCGAGCCTGAGCAAGCCCGCAAGCAGACCACGCCGGTGCCACTCGCTGCAAGCGCTCCTGTGCTGCAAAGCAATTGCAGAGAAAACCCCGGCTGGGCTCTCACCGTGTTCGGAGAGAGCGATCGCACAGTGTGAGAGGAATCCTAATAGGACAGCGGGCGGCTGCGGCAGCGTTTGTCATCTCAGCAGTCCCTCCCAGGCAGCACAGGACTGCGCTGGCACTGAAGGCGTTCGGGGCACTGCAGGATGCTCTGGGGGCATGGATGGCGCAGAGAGTCAGCGTCTTTTTTTTTCATTGCGATGCTCAGCGCATGAATAATGTCATGGGCTCCTTAAAACGAGCAGGGAAGATGCTGGGTTCCCGGGTTTTGCTGCAAAAGGATAGTCCAGTGCCGCCCTGCGTTGATCTGGCAAAATTGGCCACCCAAGCCACACTCCGGAGCTGCACACTTGCACAAGTCAAGAACATACCTGGGATTTAGAAGAGGGGTGGAAGTCAAGTAAAGCATTTCTTTCCCCCCTTCCCCAGCACTGACTTTGTTTTGGGGTTAGGAATTCCTCAGTCGATGAGAGCAGCTGTCCAAAAAAAAAAAAAAAAGAACTAAAAAAGGGTTTGGAAGCAAATTTCCACTCAAACCAGTATCCTGGGAGGGATCCACATCGTGTAATTTTGAAATATCACAGCAAAATATTTCTAGCTTGAAGGAGAAAAAAAGTCATTCTGGATTTTAGGGGAGTCTGACAAATTCCACCAGAAGCCCTACACATCCTGGTGTGTGCCAGCACTGCTCATAACACAAAATACTTTTGTCTGAATTCATATTTCCAGCCCTGAACAGACATTTTGCAGTGGGTACAGACCTGGGCAGACCAGATGCATTTTCCTCTCGGAGGAACATTATTTATTTTCCCACCCGGTTAAAGCTTTGTGGCTACGCCGCGCTGCCGACCTCTCTCTAAAGAAGGGGCTGCATTTCATTAGCCAGGGGAAAGCATGCGGCTTGCAAAGGAAAATCAATAGCTGTCATCTGTATTTATGTATGAGGTTTTATTAATGTGGACTTCGGAGTTTGGCTGATGTTCTCTGTATCTGTCCCTAATACCCGCTGCTCCACATGCTCTCCCCGCTCCAGTCAATAGCCATTCCTGTTTCCAAAGAGAGGTACTTCAAAAAGCATCTGCACCACTTACTTTACCCAAAGGAGTGGGATTTTTTCAGCAGTTCAATAATATTCATGTACAATATAAATGAATACAATATCCTTTGATGCCCTGGCCAGGTTGATGGTGTTTCTCTCTTTTCTCCATCATCTCTTTCCTACAGTAAAGGGAAAAAATTAGTCAGGGCTCATCAAATGCTCTCCGTCAAAAATGTTTTTTTACCTTGAGAAGCATTTGGGAATTGATTACTGTTTTCTTCTTTAATAAAGTACCTATTTTTTTCTTGTTTTTCTTTCCCACCAGAAGATCAAAACCCCAAGCATTATTTTATTGGGAAAGCTTTCAGCTTTCAGTTGCTGAAAACATAAGATGTTTTGGCCTGGAAACAAAATAATGGAAGTCTTTCCAAGGAACATTTTAAAACCTCAAAACTCTTCTTAGTTTTTTAAGTTTTCAGTTAAGATTTATTTTTAACAAGTCCTGGAACAGATGTAGTCTGGGAGGGGGTTGTGCATTCATCACCTCTGTCTACAGGTCGCATCTTCCACTGCGCTCACGGCTATGGCAGGACGAAAGCTGAGGATGCCCTGGCACGTCCCTCCCCATCCCAGATCCTCCTGCACAGTCACTTCTGGGTTAATTTGGAGCTCTGAGCTGGTTTCACCTCCCCTAAGCCCAAGCAGGGATCCCAAGATGGGATGTATTGGCAAGGCATCCGTTTTGGGTAGCAATGTGCTAGCGGAGGCAGGTTTCTAACTTGGCATGTCTCCACAGCAGCAGTGAAAAATAATCCAAAAAAAATGAAATGGGAAGAGAGAAATCTAGAGACTTGAGTGCCTTCTGCCCCGTGGCTGAGCCGGACCTGCCTTTCCCCCATGGCTCCTGAGGATGCTTTGAAGTCCCAGACCCTCCCTGCCACATCTGGATCATCTTTCTCTCTTTCTTTACCTCATTCACTGCCCAAGAGTGGATTTAACCTGTGGAGTTGCTGGTTTCCCTTTGAAGAATTATTTGATTTAAGCACCCTTGTCCCCCGATCCTCCCCATCCCTCCAATCCTCCTCCTGTAAAAAGAAAGTGATAGCTGGAAATCACACGGGTGGCACTGCTGGCACCAGCTTTGGTATGCACGGCACGGCACGGAGCAAGGGGCCACGGCAGCGCTGGGAAGCTTGATTGCCTTCAAATTGAAAACTAATGACTGAACATCGGTGTCTCGGTGCTGGAGAGGTTTTCTCCTCCTTTACTCAAAAACAAAAATGAGAAGCAAGGTGAGCTTCACTTGCACAGGTCCTTGACGAAGCCGGAGAACAAAGGGCTTCCCTTCACTGTGTCACACTCCCTAAAAGGGGTTTCTTCAGCAAATATTGGATGCTGGAAAGGTTGTGTGGGTGTGACCCCATTCTCTTTTTTCCTATTAAATTGCTTTCACCTCCCAGTGCAATTCTTACAAAATTAGTTCTTTTTAATTCACCTGGAAAACTCCCTTCTGCTCCTTTCACCTGAAGGGAAATTGCTGGCAAAGCCTCACATCCACAGAGGAAAGGCTGGGGGCAGACCCAAGGCACCCCATGGTCTTCTCTGGGGCACTTGCATGCCATGCATCTCCACCTCCTGTTGCGAAGAGGGTCTGCTGAGCTGGTGGAGCCGCTCTCCTCCACTGGGACCTGGGCTGCTCTGCGGCAGCTCCTGGTGTGCGGTGGGAAGGGTCCTGCAGCCCCTGGCTGGTCCTCGAATGTCATCTGAAGTCAAAGCTCCCACTGAAATAGCAGCAGCCAGAACAACACATGGATGACGCGTACCTTCACAGGCCACTGCTTGAGGATCCAGGACAAGAACAAAGAGGAGAAAACACCTTCCTAGTGCAAGCTGCTCAACCTGGGTCAAAGTGCCCGTGCTGCCAGGCTCTCCTGGCCGTGACAGCTCCAGGGAGACAGATACACAGAATAACAACAGCACCGTCACCCTTTTATCCCCAGGGCAGAGCCTCTGATGCCTGCTGGGACCCCCACGCCTGGGGACCAGCTGCCTCTGAGAGCCACAAAACCGGTGACTGGCTCAAAATGAAAAAGAAGAGGCCAGGCAGGCTGCTGACCCACGGCAGCTAAACGCAAGCAGCAGGGCTCCTGCCAAAGGAGACAGAGACTGGTCGTCTTTTAAAGCACTGGAGAGATCGACACATCTCAGTGAGTTCAGGCAGCTCCGACAGTTCTTCTCTCCACGTTTTGGGGAGAGAAGAGCAGAGGTAAAGTGGACTCCTGACCCTGGAGGCTTTCCCCACGCTGTAATTTCATCACGCAGACGGGACGAGCATTAATCGGTTGGAGGTGAACGCCCGGTATATTTATTGCTGCCTGAGCCAGAGGTACCTGCGCAGAGCATCTTTCCTCCCAACGCAGTGCTCAGAAACGCCTGGCTGATTAACAGAGTAAACAGCCGAGCGAAGAGGGAGAGGCCTGGAGATGGGATCTAAACTTAGAAGGGGCGGCTGCAAAGCCGAGAGGCGGTTACGGCTGACAGAAGCTGCATAGGGAAAGGAGCCGAAAAGGAGCCGAAAAGGAGACTTGTGGAGAGCTGGAGGTGGTGTCAGATGGAAATTCCCCCTAGGATTGCAACCAGCTGTGATTTTATCCAGCTCCTGCTGCCTACCCGGGTAACCCATTAACTGTGTGTGGAATAATCTGGTTTTCTAGTTTCATTAACATGCAAAGACGATCTCCATGAACTCACTCCTGCTCTGCAGCAAGCTCCTGGGGGAGCCGTGCTTGCACACCTGCGAAATTAAAGGCATCACATTATCCCATGGGCAGGGGAGGGCATGCAAGTTCGCCCACCGGCATCCAGCCTAACGCAGTGTAAGAGCCTCCACATCGCACAGCAACACCAGTTCAGGCAACTTGGTTTGCTCTTACTGGTGGCCCTCTGAGGATGGTGCCTCCGAGGAAGCCCAGCGTGGTCCCAGGTGGGATGGAGTGGGGGCTGCAGCTGGAGCCTTGCCACCCCAGCCACGTGGCACGGTTGTCACCGGCAAAGGTGTCAAGGTTATTTCAGAGCATCTCCACCTGCAAGAAAAGCAGGGCTTTGGTTTTGGGTTTCTTGGTACTTCCAGGCTGAAGTTGCCGCAACGAATCTCCAAGCCGTGGGAAAAGCCCTGCAATGCTTCCTCCCGGCTCGGACCGGCCACGGGTGCTGTGTTCAAACCCTGCGTGTGAGCTTGCACCTCTCTGCCAAACCTGGTGGCTGCTGAATGCTGCTGTGTCAAACATGCAGGCAGACGCAGAGCCATCCTTATCCCCCCTGCATTCCCAGGATGCTGGGGATGCTCTGGGATGCAGGGCTGTGAGCAGGGAGAGGGAGAGAGAAATTA
>NW_009221311.1:16417-30068 GCF_000690835.1 Fulmarus glacialis | reverse complement strand
AGCAGGGGAATCTGTGACAACTTTGCTGACAGCTGAGAAAAATTGCTGCTGCAGTCAGTCGTTGTGTTGTTTGCACAGGGACAACATAGTGTTTATCGTCCGGCTGGTTTTTGTTGGCTTCTCCCCTTCCTTCAGGCAGCCGAATGCTGGCGATGCAAAGATGCTGCAGGGTCTTTAATAGCAGGTTAAATTTAACAAATTGCAGGGATCTTCAAGTCAAGCCATGCCATCGCTTGAAACCAAAACCTGTGAAAATCCATTTGGGAATTTATGTTATATGGGTGGAGAATTTCTTGGTCTGCATAGATATGGGTGAGCGTGACAGAGCATTAAAACACCTCTTAGACAGGTGATAAATAGGAGTTGGAGCAGAAAGCCAGATTCAGCACGCGTAGTGTGATCCTAAGAACGTTTTAGCTACCTTTAGCTTCCTCTAGTAATTACTGAATTTATTAACTTATTACCCCTGCTCATTTTCAATTCCCCATTCTCCATTTCTTACAGATTAAGTTTATCTTTAAAACATCCTAAACCGGACCATTCAGGCAGACGTTAATGCAGAAAGGAGAAGCAGCAGGAACACTGGCCATCGCAGTGTGGCCAGAGGATTTTCTCTTCCCAAGGCTGCTCCCCCTTTTCTGCCTGGGAAGCAAATGATTTAGACCCAGGCATGAGCTTTCTTCTGACTTACACTCTTCCACAGGAATTTTTTTGCCCTTTGGTTCTTTGTTCATAGTTATAAACCCAGAAAAAAAGGTCATCTGCTGCAACCCCAAAAATGTGTTGAATAATGCACTGCCTTTTTCAGCAGGCGATCAGCAGCAGCAGGTTGCAGAGATTTCATTTACCTTTATTTACCCCTCTGTTACGAATGTGCTTCACTGGGTATACTTTATGGGTTAATTACAATAACCGCTCCTACCTAATTTTTGCCCTATTTTGCTACAAAGAGCCCACCAGCTGCTAACAAACTGGATTAAACTGGAATTAATTCCACAAGTGTAATCAGAAATATAAGAAACTCCCAAAGATCTATCAAGGAATCCCGCAGCAGTAAATACCCAGTAGTTCCTAGTATGTAGGTACACACCCATGCTGATGCTCTGCAAGACCCGTGATGCTTCTTAGGTTAAGGTGTCCAGTACTGTCCCACTTTAATCACCATTTTCCCATGGCTAGAGGAAGCTGCTGCTTGAAGACAGTGCTCCAGTCGTGCTACCAAATGGGGTTGCTGCTCTTCTGTGCCCATACTTGGGACAGGTGTAACTTCAGAAAAAAATGTATTTAAAATCCATACGGAAGCTGTGGTGGGAAGGAGACAGGGACGCCTTTGCCACCAGGACAGCACTTGGGGTGTTGAACCTTTGTGCGATAGAGCCATCCCCTGGTCCATGGGATGAGGCAATTTAAAATCCATATGGAAGCTGTGGTGGGAAGGAGACAGGGACGCCTTTGCCACCAGGACAGCACTTGTTGAACCCTTGTGCGATGGCACAGAGCCATCCCCTGGTCCATGGGATGAGGCATCGGAGCCCAGCACCCGAACGGGCGCGGGCTGAGCTTGCAGGGGCTGTTTTTAAACAATTGCTCCAAAATACCTTCCTACGGACAAACTACGTTGAAAGAGTCACGTGTGCAGGTGTTTGACTCCAAACAGCTGCCTTGGCTTCCCAATATTCTGGGAATTTCAGTGGGAACTGATTTCAAAGCTGTGGGATTTGCCTCTGAGAAGGGCTCCAGTTCCTGGCACTCAGCTCCAAAATCAACTGAATGCTTCTGAAAACCTCCTGCCTTTCCCTAACCAGTAAGAATTTGCTGGTTTGAGGTTGGATCACCTGCCAACCCTGGCAGTCACCTTCTTATCTGTCCCCCGGGGGCTTTCCAGTCCCCTGTTCCTCTGCGGGGAACAGTTAGTCCACCCTGATTAAGGCTTAATCTGTGGGCTCGACTCTCCTTTACCCAAAACAACATTAGCGGGGGAAGCAGCGTTGACGGGAGAGCTGTCTTTGCTCAAAAGCCTCTCAAAACTGCCAGCCAGGTCCAAAAACCAGAGTCAGCCCTGGCTGGGCTCAGCCGGCCGGTGCTCCCACTCGGTGCTGGCTGCTTCCCGGCGATCGCAGCCAGAGAGAATTTGCTGCAGGTCTGATTTAAGTATTTTGTTAACGCAGCTAATCTTGGCTAAATCCCTGCCTCGCCTGGCTCCTACCTGATTTTATTGCCTTACAGGCTAATTGACAGGAGCCTGTTGCTGTCTGCTTTAGCAAACAGATTCTGCTGCCAAGAGATGGGCGCAGAGAGCGGCCAGGAGGACTGGGGTTTGGCTCGTTGCCTCTGATGGAAAACCAGAGTTTTCCCAAATAGGAACACTGGTGCCCCTGGGGCCAAAGCCAAGGCTTGCATAGAGGTTAAGCCCAGTCTTATCTAACAAAAACTGTCATAGCTTGTGCAGTCTGTCGATGTGGGAGAGGTCAGGAAGGTACTTGGTGTCCCCAAGAGCTTGTGGCAAGAAGATCCAGCTACATCTGCGGGAGTGTAAGGGCGACCAGATAACCATGTGGAAGGGAAATTCAGAGAGTTATTACACAGAGAAACCATCCCTGTCTCACAAACTCCCTAAGCCACAAATAGCTGGAGGCTAGGTCCCTAGCACTTGCTTTTGGCCACTGACGATGTGCTATGTGGTGAGAAGGACCTCTACTGCGACCCACGAGGCTGCTCTTACGCTGGGCAGGAGCACGACTGCGACGTGGGGACCTGAGCTCCTGGCTCAGCCATCCGCTCAATCCCAGGGCCAGGCTCGAGCTGCCTGTGTGGCTGCGGGAGTCGCTGTAGCCTGTTTGCTGGAGGAAGGCGATGCAGGAGCATCTCTGACGGCAATGTAGAGACCCACAGATGACAACAGCATCCCCCTCCCGGTGTTAATAGGCCTTCAGGCATCAGGGTAATAACTCAGACAGACAGGATCAATCTTTCTTCTCTTGCTGGAAATGGTGAGGAGCAGGAACAGAAAGATCCTGAGCCTGCATTTGACATCAATCAAATATGCATGGAAATAGTTTGGTGGCGGTAACAAAGCAGCAGGGAGCAGGAGAGCAGGGAGGTGCTAATGAATCACAAGCCAAACATGAGAGGGGGGGTGGCTGGCTGTGCGGCTGAAAGCATCAGCCTGAAACTCGCTCCCCACTCAGCCCTGGGGACATCCACGGGGCTGGGCTATTGCCCACAGAGTCCGAGCATCCTGCCCGGCGTTGCTCTGCCAGCCTAAACCCGAGTGCTGCGCAAGCAGGGTGAGAAGCCTGGAGGTAGACAACTTGCTAATGGGCAGTAACGAGCACCTCCTCCCAGCTGCCTAACGGGTTGCGCCTGAGCTAAGAGGTGTCCAATACTCCAAGGGAGTGAGCAGACGCTGTGGATGAAGTGAGCAAATGCACCTGATTTAATCCTGAAACCCTCTGGGCAGGCTCTGAACGAGAAGAGCTGGGCAGCACCATCCTCATCCTCAAGCTCCGCAGGGCCACTCTGCACGGGTGACTTCAGGAGCTGCCCCAGCGTGACACCGGGAACTGAGGCAGAAAAACAGGTCAACCAAACCAGCCGAGCACGGACAAGTCTCCTTCCAGCCTTTCCTACTCTGGCCCTATCGATCTCCAGCCATGCATAACCTCCATGCTCTCCCTAGCTTCTCTCACATTAGTTTCACACCGTAGCTTCTCCCTCCAGCTCTGCCAGCACTTTGCACATGGGCTGCGGCATCGCCGCGTGTCCATGTGCTTTCTGCTCTCTGCCTGCTCCCACGCGCAGCTGCAGAGGAACTGCAGGACCAGGAGCTGGTGGAGAAGCCTTCACGAGAGCGTGCACCAGTGACAACTCCTTAATAAACCAAGTGGGTTAACAGAGATTTGAAATAAGATCTTCTGTTGGTGGGAAGCAATTCTGGGTCCCTCCATCAGGCTGCTCCCCAGAAAAATTGGCACCCACAGCCCTGAACTGACTCTGCTCCAGTTCATCTGCAGTCCTGCTGCTGGGACTCTACTCAAAATGAATGTTTTCCTTCTGATTAGCAAGAGAAAAAAATGCAAAGGTTCACCAAAATCTTGCGGTTGCAAAAACTTCAATCTCCCTCGAACAGTCATTTAGATGTAAATACGCTCCTGTGGATCCAGAGCTGCTTAGAACAGGCAGTTGATGGGGATTGGGCTCCTTATGGCATAAGGCTGTGTTTTATTTACCTGCCTTGGCAATAAAGTCTGGAGGTTGTTCAGCAGCAACAGTTCAGCAGCAGTTTCTCGTTAAAACGGCCGCACTCACCTTTAAATTTATTTTTTTGTGTGCGTGCTTTCCTCCCCGCACCCCTGTAAAGCCACCAGGTCAGATGCAATAAATCAGTGTTTCCCAGGTGATGTCGATGGTGCAAGGCTGATTCACATCAGCTACGGATCTGTCCTGCCCCATGCATTTGGCTTCCTGGCACAAAACAACCAGACTTACAACTTCTGAAGGAAGCAGTTATCGAACGAGGGCAGAATTCGTTACGAAACAAGGGGATTTTTGTGATGCACACGAAGAATGACCTCTCTAACTTCCTCAGTGCAAGGTCACTGCCAAGGTCACCAAATCAAACCCAGATCAGGGACCTCTCCTCTTTACGTTTGGTTGCAGAGGTCTCTGCAGCCGTATGCAGCAAGGGAGCGTACATCTAACAGGAACATTTCAGTTCATCGCTTTCCATTAAGAAAAACCACACACACAGAGTGTCCAAGTACCTCTTCAGTAACAAATCCACTGATGCAATCTAGTCCTCCTAAGTAATGTTGTGATCATAAACCTTCATCTGGATTTCACCGCTACTGTGCCACCAGGCAACAATTAGGATGAGTGGCCAAACACCCACCAGCGCAAAGAGCACAAAGAACCATCGTTTGCAGCTTGATGCTCTCAAGCATCCGACGCTAACGCACAGCACCTGCAAACCAGCGCACGTTAGAAATGCTCCAGCGAAAAGGAAAAGTTTGACGTGACCCCGCGCAGCCGTGGAGAAGGGTAAAGGGACAGAGAGATGGAGGGTTGCCCCCAACCACCAGCTCCGCTCCCCAAGAAGGGATCAGCAACACAAAAACCACCGCGACTGGGGAATCTCCACATATATGTAGGCACAAGGATGGATCACTCGTATGTGTGATGATGGTTTATTGGCTCTCTGTGTCCTCCAGTCCTCAGTTTCTCTCCTTCAGCGTTTGTGGGTGTATTTTTCTCTCGCTGATGGTTTGTTGAACCATTTCCAGATGCTGTGGAGCAGGTCTGAGCATACAGCACCTGACACACGGGGCACACCCTGGTACCCCCAGAGAGTCCCCGCTGGCCATCACCCTGTGCTCTGCATGGCTAAATGCTGCAGCGGCTCTTCACGTACTGCCCAAGAGCAGTATTTAAAAGGGGACTGAGCTCCAACAAACTCATTTCGTGCAGGTTAGAAGGCATTTGCAAGTGGCAATAACTTTCTGTCACTGTTGGCCTAGAGGGGGCTGAATCTGGACTCCCACCCCATTCCTCATGCCACAGCTTGGACTTGAAGACAGAAATTGCCACCATTAAGAAGGCCAAAGACCCCATGTCCCCGTTGGAGGTGGCTCAGAGGCTTGCGATAAGCAGACGCTGGTCCCAGCCATCCATCCTTGTAATTCCCCATGTCCTTGTCTTTCACCCACCTCCAAAAGAGATTTTAAAGCAGACCCTGTTCCTGTTATAATGTTACAAAATCGGTGTTCTCATGGATTCGGTGCTTTATGCAACAGCAGAGTGTGAATGCACATCTCTCCTCCCCACCACCGCTAATATCACCCAGGATGCAGTCAGGTTTTCAACAGTACAAGCAGGTTGCCTGAGGATAGCCTTTCCCTAACTCCAGAAATGAAGATGATTCAATTATTTACAGGAAAAGGTTACAAAAATGTACTGAAAATGACTTGAGATTAGGTGAGGCTTTCTTCAATAACAGGGGCTCTCTTTCTCTGCTTCTATTGATTCTTCAGTAAAAAAAATAAACACAAAGTTTACAAAAAGTTTTCAGCTGTTTTTTTTCTCAAGCTTCTGAAAACTTCAGCTCCAGGGAGGCAAGGGATGTGAGCCACAGCTTGAAAAGCAAATGGGGCTGATAGGTGTGAGTATGGGTCTTGGCAAAGCTGCGTAACGATGCCCCACGGTCCCACATGGCAACTCTTTGCCCTTCCAGCGGCTGCTCCACCACAACCTCCCAGCGATGCGGGAGCTGTTACACTGCCCCGACCCCCCTTGGCAAGCAACAACTGCTTTGCAGGGCTAAACCAGGACCGTGACTTGGACCAGCCCTTATGGAGAGGGTGGTGTATAGCTCATCTCACCGACAAGAGAGACGAGAAGGAGGATCTTAGAGGGGTTTTTTTCCTGTACTGACTCCCAGCATCGGAGACTAGCTGGTTATCGGACCAGGAGCCCAGCAGAGAACCCAGGAGTCCTGCTGCTCCACCACCAATGATTGCAGCTTGGGGATGCGATTTTCCGTGCAAACTTTCAGCTGAAGGTTATTTAAACTTTTTTTAGCGAACAAATCCTCCAAGGAGGGCATTTTTTTTCTGCCACCGTTCTCCAGGGAGAAAATATCCCTGAGGGAGTTTGTCTCCTTATCCCACTGGAAGCCGGCTCAGCTGCCAGTTCTGCCATCCTCTGGGTGTCTACAAGCTAAAAATACTCCGTGTACAACCAGCCTGCCACCCGTTAGCCCCCGGCGATGGGACTGACAGCAGCTCACGAGCTGCAGCAATTTACATGAGAGCTCCACAAACAAAAAATGAGTGAGATTTCAGATGTCTTGCTGCGCTGCACTGTGAAACTCCTCCACGCGGGCAAGGCCGGGCTTTCGAAGCACCTGGGAAGTTAATGCCAAGTGAACAAATGTCACGCAGAGTGGGGTGCGCTGGTAGAGGGCTGGCGCTGGGCTCTTCTCCAGTGCAGGACTTGGCTTTATTTGTGCTGCTCAACCTTGAGGGCTAGCTCTGCTCTGTGCACAGGAGCCCACAGATGATCACGGTGAGCACAGCTTTTTGCATGTAACACTTCTTGTAGCAAAATGAGGGTGATTCAGGGAGATACCATGTCCCTGATCCTCGAAGTTATCAGCACCAAGGGCAATTGCAGGGTCCCCACATCCTGAGAATCCTTTTACAACAGGTCCATAGCACTTTTGTGGTCCTCTGACCTCTTTGAGGTGGCTGTTGGGGTGGAGGTAAAATCTTGGGGGAATGAGAGTGCTCCATGAACTGGATCTGCTCTGGCAGCAGAGTTGGGGACACCAGGTTGTCTGTGGCTGCCAGCATGGGGCAGATGAATCCCATCCCACCCAGAATACCAGCAGTCATCCATTGGGATTTTTCCTTTCCCGGGGGAAAAAAAAGGAGTCTTTTAAATCCATGTTGCTGGACAGAGGAGCTGACTGCGGCACCCAGCGAAAGCTGCTCACTGCGTAATGATGGCCTGGCACCAGTTTCCATGTCACAGTCACTCCTGTTGTCACCCACTCAAAACAGTAACAACTACTGAAAACAAGAGATGCTCAAAGTTCACAAAATACTGTATTTTGCTTGGCTTTTACTTTATTAGCAGACAAGTGTCTTACAAACTGCCCAGAATATCTGCAAACCCCTGAGGGTCCATCTGCCCCAACTCTTGCCAGCTCTGCCTGGGCTGACAAACCTCCCAGACCCCAGTGAGGAGGCAGTCAAGGAAGATCATCAAACCAGGGCTATGGAATAAGCTACAGATGAGACCCAGCACATCATGAATCTGTTGTCATGCAATTGTCTGTGTGAGAGCTCGTCAGGTACGGGAGAGCAATGGGTCCTTAAGTGTTGTTGTGAACAGAAGTGCTTTGGTTCCAGGCATTGTGATTTAGATAATTTAGTTGTCACAGAAGATAAAGAGGTGACTTGCATACAGTGGATGAGCATCTTCAAAGGTGAAAATACCAGATTCTGAAAAGCTTTTTCATCCGGTAAAGGCATAGCAAGACGTCAAATGGCTGGAAGGTAGGCAGACACACTGACATTAGAAACCAGCATGAGTTTGAAGAGGTTACCATCTGGGGCTTTGCCAGGCCTGGCAGCAACCTGTAAAGAGACCTGCTGCCCCCCAGAGACCCCCAGGGGCTTGGCCAGGGTCTGCAGGGGCCCAAACGGGGCCCCGCTGCCCTCCAGGGACTCGTTAACTGGAGCAGTGCTGGACTCATCCCTTTTTGCTGTCGTCAGATGGAAGCCAGCAGTGGTCCTGGCAATGATGTTTTCATGCAATACACCATGGACAAGCTAACATTCCCTGCTCTGTGCTCATCACAAAGTCAATTGAAAGAACCGATGCTCCCTTGTAAGGTGTAACATGTAGGAGTACCTCTGTGGGTTGAAGAGCTTTGGAGTTGGTCATCTGAAAACTCTTGCCAAAAATGCTAAGATAACCTCTGCCAGAGAGAATTTGCAACAGAAGTAACATGCCTGGCATCTGCTGTGAGCTTACCTGGATCCAAACGTCGCAGCGGAGCATGTAAGAAAAGCTTCAAGGTCCAGACTGCCACCGTCACCTGCTTGTCCAGTTCTCAGCCCACCCTGGAGATGGACATCATAGTTGCTGAGATGAGGAGGGAGAGGCTGGAAACCAAAATGCTCTGGACTGGGTATCTTGGCTTGTTTTTCTTCTCTGCTTTGCTTTGACTCACTGAACAATCCCATCTGGCTTTTCTGAACAGCAGTGTTACTCACCTTGCACTTCATGCTTTCCTGGGGATCGGTAATAAACATCCCTTCAGTTGATAATGAAATAGCAAGGAAAATTAGCAGCACTTCTGCCACGAGCTCAGAGCCAGTAAATCCCAGAGAAATGCCATGGCACTCACATAGGGTTCAGACACCTGCTGGGACCGATCCCCACATCTCCCTTCTTCATCTTTATCTCTTTACCTGTAGCTATTCTTCTTCCTCTGACGCTGAAGGATGTCCCCGTTGTAATACCGGAGCAGCTGCAAAATCCTTCTCAAGTGGCCCAGCAGCAGCAGCTTGTGTCCCCAGCCCTCCCTGCCAGGATGGACGTGATTCATTTCAGACCAGTGGCTCCACAGGAAATCTATTATTTCCTGTTCTTCCAGTGAGTGATGTTCCTCCCTCTAAACTGAAGCTTTTCACAGGAGCGGATGGCTCCTCCACGTATTTCTCACCTCAAGGAGACATTTGGCAAAGCTTTAAAATCATCCAACTATTTGGTTTCAGCTGCTTTGAGGTGAAAAGCTAGTTTTCTGGTTCAAAAGATGTTTCGGCACTAATGGCTAATGATGGTAAAATAAAATAAGTATTTAGACGCAAATGGTCCAAGGCAAAATGAGATGTCATGAATCACTGAACTGTTTGGCCTGATTTGATTTTTTTTTTTTTTCTTCCCAGTTTGAGAAAAGTTCTGCCTTCTCATCCTGATTTAGAGCACTAACACACTTTGAACATCCAAACCGGTCGACTATTTTCCATCCAGCCTTGGAATGAGTCCATTGCTGTAATGCGCCGTGGTTTCCACTACAGCTACAGCGTCTTACTCAACCCTTACGTAGAGGAGGAACAAGTGTTAGGTGATTTAACTCCTCCATCCTGGGGGGCAATGAATGGACACCAGCAGCGCTGCTGCAGGACCGCGAGAGTTTTAGTCTCAGTTACTGACACAGTGGAGGGAGTTTAAAGCTTAAAATTGAGAGCGGGGAAAATCTCTAGGAGGGAGCCACGGCGAGCCGCAGCGAGGCAGATCCAGCTGGCTTTGTGATGACTCAGCTTCACGGAGATAATTGCAATCTCCAAATATCAAGGGATGTTGCTGCCAAGGAAGGAAAGGAAATATTTATGGTGGAAGAGAGTTCAAAGGCAGCATGGCTGAGCTGCTTGTGTGAAAACAGAGGTGGGATGATCCAGGCTGAGCAGTAAGGAGAAGTATTAGCCTGTGAAATTAGCCTCCTGAGTGTGGAAGAGTTAGAAACTCCATCATTTGGGATGCCCAAAATTACACTGAACAAGATCTGAGTGAGTTCCCTGCAGGGAGCAATGATGCACCAGCTGAGACAGATCTCTCTTGCCTCCCCACCTCTGCATCTCTCATATAACTGCAGGTGTCAGTAAGGAAATTCTCAGATCCATGTCCCCAGCGGTCCCATGATGCCTCCCCTCAATCGGAGCTGCAAATTCCTACACCCTCCTGCCAACAGGCTGTGAGATGGCCCTCCCAGTCAGGTAGGAGTTGTTTCCCCAGCGTTGTTTGAACTCTGCAAGAAGGGAAATTGGATGCACAGCCTCTGCATCCCTCGCCAGGCTCGCAGCACGCAGGCTGCCCCATGTCGTGTCCCTGGGGCACAATTATCACAACACTGCCGTTGACTGCAACCATCTCCAACACCAACTGTTTGAGGACAAGTGAAGCAGTTTGGCACCACCCCTGCCCTGGCACCATCGGCCTTTGCACTGTGCTATCAGGGGAATGGATAAAAAAGAGCAGGAAAGGAAAGGGAGAGCCAGAGGTTCCCAGAGGAGCTTGGCAAGATGCCTGTCAGGAGCCAGAAAATAAATCCAAAGGCTCTTCCTGAACAGCTCAAGGATTAAAACATGTGTCCTGGGGCAGGCAGCATGAAGGCTGGCAAAGGTTGGACACTGCCAGATGTGAAAAATCTTTGTAGAGGAAAAGCCTCACCATCCAGAGAAGGAAATAAGAGCCTCAGCTCTTGACTGATATGTCTGCAGTGAGCAGCAGAGGAGAAGGTGTCCTTTGCTTTTGCTGCCAGTTTTTCCCCAGAAAAAGCAACAAAAGGAAGAAAGGTTCACTGCAACACTGCTGGGATAGAGGTCAGTGCTCCCAGTTCCACCCAGCAGCTCCCTCCTATGAAAAGCAGAGACTGCTCGCCATCTCTGTGCTATAAAAGCCTGCTGCCACTTTGGTGTGACTCCTGCCTACCTCTAACTTGATGTCCCTGGGCTGCACCACATTCTCTGCACCTTCCAGGTGCTCTCCTGCGGCTGGGACGGCTGCATCACCTCCCTGCTATAGCTGGACCCAGTGTTTTGGGTGCTGCCGGGTGAGTGGTAATGTGGGAGGATCTGTTAAGAGAACTGATCGCATCAATGCCATGGCCATCTGCACCCGTCTGGTCTCCTGGTGCCAAAGTCTTCCTCTCTCCACATTCCCTAGGGATTGCTACACAATGTACTGGCATTGAGGCCAGTATTTAGTACATGACTGGCAGAAGACAGGATCCTTATCCCCATCTTATAGAGGGAGGAACTGAGATACAGAAAAGTGACTTGGCTGGATTCATCCAGGTCATCTCAAGCAGAGCAGAGATGGAAAACCACACTCTGAGCAAATAACCCAGTCCACAGATCCAACATCCCACCCTGTTTGCCAACCACTATATTTTTGTTTGCTCTCGCTTTCAGAGAGAGGTTAAATTACCCCTAACTACAATTCAAATTAGAGGAACTGTGGCTTCTTCAGCCATTAGCACGGAGAAAACCAGCTGGAAGGAAAAGGTGTTATCAGCTATGTCAGGGATTCAGATCAATTTTTCTTCCCATGTAGAATATTTTGACATCAGAGTAAGACCAAGTGAGGAGAAATTTTCATCCCAGAAGAGCAATTGTTTGCTTTAAAGAGGTATAAAGCTGCTGGAAAAGAGACTTAAATTTGAAGTGACCATTTAGCCATAACTGCAACTTTGCCAGCAATTTGCTATAATGTGGAATGACTCAGAAATACAAAACCAGGGGGAAAATCTCTTTCTTTGTTCAAGAGGCAAAAGAGATGTATCCTTCTTCAAAACAGAACTGAAAGCTCTGCAGTATTAGGTTGAATTCAGAGCAAAAACTGCAGAGAAAATACTCCTGAGTACCTGGTCCCAATCCTATCACTGCCTCCCTCTAACTGTTAATACTTGGTCCTGTTATTCACAACAGAGGGGTGTAAAATGTGGTGTGTAAATCAGCAAAGAGTCAGATAAATCAACTCTGAAAATCACCTGCACACTGTTATTTTCCTGCATCAAGTGATGTTTCAAGCTGCCACTTTTCCAGTCGGGTGGAAAGCGCTGTATCCCATGGCCAGGGGAGTGTGTTTGGCTCGTGGGTTGCTGTGCAAGGAGGGCAGGATGATAAGTCTCGAGCCTAAATGGGGAATATGGACCCTATAAGCTCAAAAATGCATCTCCCGCCTGCTCTCCGGTTTGTAACTTCTCTCCTGCTCCACGTGCCTGACACGCCAGACCCCATGGCCATACCCTATAAGCTCAAAAATGCATCTCCCGCTTGCTCTCCAGTTTGTAACTTCTCTGCTGCTCCACATGCCTGACATGCCAGACCCCATGGCCACGGGCCAAAATTTAAGCAGAGCCTTGTAGTCATGCAAGCAGCATGTAAGAGGTTTCCTCCCAAATGCTCCTCTACTGTCTGTAACCCCCTTACTGTGTTAAAGACTCGTCAGAGCAATAAGCAATGGGGATCTCATTAAGTGCCACCTATGAACACTCTTGTATCTCTGCAAGAGCCTCTTTGGCAGATGACACAAGCCTGAAAACTGATTTCACCAAACCAAATATGCCTCAATGAGAAAGCTCTGCTCCTTCGTACTTGGCAGAGTCATCTACAGTCGTCATAAAAATAACTCAGCAAGGATTTAAAAAATTTTCTGTGAAGAGGAGGGAACAGCCTTAACTTTGCCCTGGGATACCGCAGGTGCCACCACACCAGGACCAGCCACTGCAGCTGCTCCCACCAGCACCCAGGGCTCTGTGCCCTTCTCCATCACTTAAAAATCATAACTCGCCGCCGCAGCCAGAGCCTGGGAATGGGCTGGCACACACAGCCCCGCTCGGCCAGCTCTCTCATGAAGATGAATGATCCTATTTGATGTGATGACATGAGCCAGTAGCTGGGGCCATCTCCCAGCCGCTTTAAGGGCAAAGCAAAGCATTGAGTCTGACATGGATCGTCTGCATCTGCAGGGAAGGAGGGAGACAGACTGCCCAATAATTAGCCCTGGGGTGCTAATGACACTTACAGCATTTACAATCATTCCCCTGCCCAGTCCCCTGCATTAAATGGGGGAAGCCGTGGCATGCAAAGGGCAGCAGGAGACCTTGACATGCCAGAAGTGAAGTCTCAGCAGGACCAGCTGCGCTGGTTTGCAGTGGCAAGATTGTGAGTGGGATTTAGGCACAGGGGATGGCTTTAGGTCCTCCAATATGAGTGCAAAGTACTGCTGCACTTTTGGTTGGTACTTGGCTGGCTGTAAACATGAAGGAAACCTGCTTCCCCTCTGAACCAGTGAGACCAGATGTGGCCTTTAGAGGATACCCAGGGAAGGGAACGGGGGATCTCCATCCTTGCAATCCACAGGCACGACACCACAGCAGAGCTGGGCAAAGCTCAGACCTTAAAAGTTAGGAAGAATCTGCCCAAATAGCAACCAAGATGTAATGTTGCTACCGTTCCTGAGAAATGAAATCCCCACACAGAGGAGTTTCTTTTCATTTGGTCAAAACCTTCTACTCTGATTATAATCAAAGCATCACATTCTGCCTCGCCTTCTCCCTGGCGGTGATGGGGTCATTGGG
>NW_009221311.1:6495-16386 GCF_000690835.1 Fulmarus glacialis | reverse complement strand
AGCAGGAAATTTCTAAAGGAAATGTCTTTCAAAACAAGCTTTTGCGGTAAGAACATATCCATCTTATCAAAACGCCTTGTTCCCTGTTTTATTTTTAAACAAAATCTGCCCAGATGTGCGCTGTGAATCTGTACCAGGCTGCATCACCCAGCCGTGCCTGCGGCTCACACCAGCCCTGCAGGGCCAGGAGAGGAATTCAGGCATTTGCTACCCTCTGCTGTTCTCCTCCTGCTATTTCACCTCCCTCTAGCAGAGGCCACTGCTATTTTCCTCTCTCCTTTATGTCCCCATGTCACCTGCCATAGAGGCATCATCATCCCTCACATCAGAAGACACTGAGCCTTTCCAGGTGCCTTTGGACTGAGCCTGCTGCCCCCCCTCAACCATCTGCTCCCCAAAACACCCAGGCCCATCTCCCAAATATTATCATCTCCATACGCAGAGTAGCTGTGCTTCCCTCCATCCCCCAGCCCGCTTTTTTGCAGATGGTGCCCCTGCCCCTAACCCTACCCTGGTGCCACTCCTCCCTCTGCATCGCTCACAAATATGAAACGGCTGACGGGAGAGCAGGACTCGGACATGCCAAGCACTGAAAGCCCTTCTGCAGGTCTCAGAGAACAGCCTGGCATCACCAGGGTTAATTCTGAGGTGCTATCAGTGCAGCTCCTGCCTTTATTAGCAACCCTTGACCCTTCACAGAGGAAAACAAGCCAAGAGATAAATGCCAGCCTTGTTGCTTTGGTGCCTACGTTGAATATTTATCACCGCAAACATTATTTATCACAGGAAGAGAGATCACGGCATAATACCTTCCTAATGAGCCATGTTCAACTGACTCCTGATAGGATCTGAAGTGTGGAGTCCCTTTCTCTGAAATCGGTTGTTTACCGCAGCTGCCGAGCTGTGCCGCTCTCCCCCGGGAAGCCGCACGCCGCTGCCTGTCCCAAGGGCTGGGGGTTTCACAGGGAGATGAATGTGACCCTGCGCTGCTAACAGAGCTTGTTGATTGCTTATGACAACCAGCATTGCTGTCTTCAGCTGAGAGTGCTCCTGGAGCAGAATATAGTCACCAAATCATCGGTCCCGGTCTGAAACCTAGCAGCTATGGTGACATTTCTAGGTGGTGCTCCTTGGATCCAGTCTACGTGTTGCTCTGGAACAGTGGGAGTCCAAAGGATCCCTTTAGGAGGCATCACGATCTCAAGAGATCCAGCTCTGGCTTCCATGGGCCCTCAAGGGCTGCAGAAAGAGGCATGTTCCCTTTGTGCTAAACAGCATAGAGGGATCAGGACCTCATGGCTAGGAGGGAGTCATAAGGGACTTGTTCCTCTTGTAGCCCTGCAGTATTTTCCTGGATGCCCTTGGGGAGTCCCCAAGGGACCAGAGCACCTTCTCATTCAGTGCTGAAGCTGGTGACTGTTTTGTTTGACAAGTTTAATCTCCACCAGAGATCAAACTTGGGCACCTCTCTCTCCTTGCGAATCTGGACTCAGACGTACCCCAGCCTTAGCCAGATTTAACTTAATTTCTGGCAATCCAGGTCTCCCCAGTCAAACAAAGCCAATTTTAGGGGACCGACATGAGGACATACAGACTGTGAGATCCTGTGAGATCTGCCAGCAGGGGACAGGGAGGGACAGCAGGAACAGTGCCAGAGGCAGCAAGTGGGTCTGTGTTTGTACAGCACAACAGGATGCTCCTCCATCCCTGGGCACTGCTGCAGGATAAGCCAAGGGAAAAGGAAAACCTCCTTGATGCAAAACACCCACAAACTCAGTGTCCCTCCCTGCCAGCCACGTAGGGATGCAGAAACTACTGAGATGCTCCTGTATCAATTCTTATTTATAAATGGAGTTTGCATCTGAGTGTAACTCGCATCGCTTTTTTGGAGAGAGGGAGGAAGGTTAATTCCTAGTCAGAACAATACAGGGAATGATCTTTCTATGTACTTACTGAAGCAGTGGTCGCGCTCTCTCCAAGATAAGCAAATGAATAACAAATGCTATGAGATGGTAAGAAAGTGAATCTGTATTCTTGGCATTTTACTATGGATGACCCAAGTTCAGCTTCATACGTGAGCCTGAATTTTACATTTCAAGCAGGCATCCAAGCTCTTTCCTATGTAAGAAGGGTATCCCTTCTCCTGACGCCGCAGCACACGTTCAGTGACTGCTAAACGCATTTTCTGAGAACTCACAAACAAAACTCTTAATGAGCTGATGAGTTAAAATGAATGCAAAAATAGGAAATTTCAGAAATGTCACACCTGCCTCAGATCATATCTATTTTTTAGCTTCATTCCCTCAGGAAATGAGATCCATGGAGTCATTCAGAATCTGGCCTTGCTGGCTGCCCTCTTCGTAATAACTTTTGAACACGAGTTTCACTCAAATTTGACAGAGTGGAGATCTCAAAGACACTATCAAGCTCCTACGCGTTTAGTAAAAAGAGGTGATCAGGGAGAAAAGCAACAGCTGTGCCATGACTCAGCCAGCACCAGGCAGGAGGCAACGTATAGCCCCATACCGTAAATCGAAAGGAAACCTTCCTTCGTTCTGCAGCTCGCACAAGTCTGTGTCTTTATCCCAAGCGATTTCAGGCCAGACTTGGTTTATTTATGCTAAAACTGTTAGGAAAACTTGAGAGCTGGGGTGTAGGGGGATTTTTTTTTTCTTTCTTTTTAAAGAAACACTAAGGATTCATTCATCCCACTATTCACCAGGGCGAAGCTTTCTCCATAGGCGCAGCCTGAAAACAAACAGCCTCCAGAGATGCTTGCTCAGCCCTGCCCTTTCCTCCGGCCCTCGCCAGGACAGAGGGGTGAGGCTGCCCTCGCTGGATCTGGCCCCCACCCCTCCCGGCCACGGGGCTGGGAAGTGTGAAGTTTTTCACTGATTTTCTCATGATTTCGTCATTCTGGGAGGACAGGGAGGGAGGGCCGCCTTCGCCTGTCGTGATTTTCCTGAAGAATAATTGTTGGTGCTTTCTACTGTCTCTTAAGTTGTTGTGTGCTCTGTATTTCTGTTGTATCTTAAATGAAGGGGTGGGTGTTTTCTCTTGGTTTTTTTTAACTTGTGCTGTTTTCTCATGTATACATTTTTTTCACAAGCCGGTAGGATGATTGAACATATTTACCCTAAAAGCACTTCTCCCTCCCCCTACACCTCGCCTCCAGAAACCCTGGTACAAGTGAGAAGGAGTTTTTAGCCTTACTCTTCCCAAGTTTCTGGCTGTCCGTATATTTTAACTGCTCGCTTTTAGTTCTCAATGGACAATCATAGGAACCTAAATCTCATTTCCAGGACAAACAGGAACGTTAAGAAAACACACCCTTTTTAAGAGATACTAATCTGAACCAAGAGATTGCCTGAAGCGTCCCAGGCTTGAATCCAAACTTCCTGCTGGAAGCTGTGGGCTCTTGCTTAGGATGCATCCAAGCTGGCAGAAGGACTTGAAAGAAAGTCTCCCCTGGTATGTGGCCACATCTTGCTCTGCTTTGCCCAACAACTTATGTTATTTCTCCCTCTGAGACTTTTGGTGTGTAATTTCCCCTCAAAACCACTTCCCATTTCCCCTCAAAACCTCAAAACCAATTTCCTATTTTCTTCAACATGTTCTTATTTTTTCAGATATCCTCCACAGCCAATTCTAGGTACCCTCTCCATAGCTGGAGACCCTGGAGTCTCCCTCTCTTGAGTTATGGGGGCAAACTCACCCTCAGCCTAGGCTTTCTAGGTTTTCCCTGCCTCTTGGTCTGCTAGGATTTCCACCAAAAAAGCCTTGCATAGCACTCTCACCGTCTATCTCCTCCTCCTTCCCTCTGATCATCTCTCCTACCATGTCTCTTCCACTAGGATGTCCCCAGCTATATTTTGTCTGGTGAGGAGACCTGGTGAGTGTGACCAAGGTGGGCAGGAGACATGACGCTGCCCAGCCTGTGAGCCATCACTAAGGTGACAGGGAGAAGCAGCAGATTCCTCATTGCCATGGTAACAAGATGTTCCACTCTGTGCAGCAGGGCAGGATGTTCTGTGCTCCACGCGTCTGGCCAGACCTGGGGGGACCCAGGGTGTTAGGGACCATAGGGATCCTGGCTTTGGTGCTTTGTAGCTGCTCAGGTAAACGATCCGTGTGGAGCTGGATATATTCTGCTCTGACTCCTTGGAGGGCCAACGGGAGCCTTGGAGAGGAGACCAGAGTGAGGTGAGCACCCTCCAAGCTGAGCCTGAGCGCTGCCCCTCTGCTTTCCTCCTAGGACAGCCAGCATCCCTGCCTTGGGACCTGCCAGCCATCTCCAGCTGGGAACACCAAGGGGGTGAGATCTGCAAAGCTCTCCTGCTGGACCTCCCTGACCCATGCGCTCCTCTTTCCTGGGTGAAGTAGTCTCCCCATCCAGCCTGTGTCCAGGTGTTGATGAGAGGACTCTCTCCTCACTGCCCACTCTGCCAACAACCTGGGCAGAGAATGTGGCTTAGAATCATAGAATCATAGCATCATAGAATCATTAAGGTTGGAAAAGACCTCTAAGATCATCAAGTCCAACCGTCAACCCAACACCACCATGCCCACTAAACCATGGCCCTAAGCGCCTCATCAACACGTCTTTTAAATACCTCCACCACTTCCCTGGGCAGCCTGTTCCAAGGCCTGACCACTCTTTCAGTAAAGAAGTTTTTCCTAATGTCCAGTCTAAACCTCCCTTGGCGCAACTTGAGGCCATTTCCTCTCATCCTATCGCTTGTTACTTGGGAGAAGAGACCAACCCCCACCTCGCTACATCCTCCTTCCAGGTAGTTGTAGAGCGCGATGAGGTCTCCCCTCAGCCTCCTCTTCTCCAGGCTAAACAGCCCCAGTTCCCTCAGCCGCTCCTCATCAGACTTGTGCTCCAGGCCCTTCACCAGCTTCGTTGCCCTTCTCTGGACACGCTCCAGCCCCTCAATGTCCTTCTTGTGGTGAGGGGCCCAAAACTGAACACAGGATTCGCGGTGCGGCCTCACCAGGGCCGAGTACAGGGGCACGATCCCCTCCCTCCTCCTGCTGGCCACACTAGTTCTGATACAGGCCAGGATGCCATTGGCCTTCTTGGCCACCTGGGCACACTGCCGGCTCATGTTCAGCCGGCTGTCGACCAGCACCCCCAGGGCCTTTTCTGCCGGGCAGCTATAGGATGGTCTCCAGTGGGGCTGGGTCCATCCAGATGCCACACAGGTTCCCAGCCTGCTCCAGTGGCTTCCCAACCCTCCTCTCTCCTCGGCTCCAGGCCTGTTTTTTGCAATGTCCTGAAATTCCTCAAATGTGTCCCCAGCTTTTGTTTCTCTTTCTCTGGCCTAGGCCTTGTCTTCATCCACACGGAGAGTAGCCTGTATTCACTGCCCTGCAGCCCTATTGAGATGGAGGTGGCTGATCCCACCTACCGCTGGGTGCAGGACGGGGCAGGTAAGGTTCTGGCTCCTCTCAGCTGCACAGTCAGGAGCAAGCAGCTGCGATAGGCTCTGCTACCGTGAGGCAAGAGAGGGGTGGGAGGGGAAACAGCCACCCAAGGAAGGAGCAGGTCTGTGGAGCAGGTGAGAGGCATATGAAGACTGGGATCTCATGACATTGCATACGTTGGGGGGTGCTGAACTGCAAAAAGGACATGAGGTTATGGGGTAATACTTACCCCTTTGTCTGTCCTAATAAGGTCTGAGAGGTTTTGTTAAGAAATTTTTCAGGCATTCGGATCGTTCTTTTGCAGATAGCGACATTTCTAGCAGAGGAGAGGGCACTGGGTTTCTTAATTTCTTCTTCCGTCTCCCTCAATAACTTATCAGAGAAGGAAGGGGAAGAGCAGCTTTGAGAGTCCTTGTAGAGTCTCAGCAGTTGTTTAAGGAGACCAAATCTGGGGCAGTCCAGGAGAGCACGACACAGCCACCCAGGAACTGGGCCAGCTCAGCACAGGACAGCCAGCTCCTGGTGATCACCATCAATCCCTCTGTCTCCTGCACTAGCCCCCAGGTTGTTCTCAGTCACCAAAGAGGGACATCTCCTCTTGCAACACTTCCAAGCAGGCGACAGTGGGAAGTACTCCTGCACCATCTCCTACATGAAGCACGGGGTCCCTGTGTCCCAAACGTTTCACTACAGCATCTTTGGTGAGTCCAGTGCCATGCTAACAAGCAGAGGGGCCAACCCAACAAGGGCAGGAAGGGTGGAGAGGCCATGGGGTGAGAGGAGAGGTGGGACTATACTCAGCTCTCTGGACAAGGGAGCTCTCTCTTGGCAAGGGGGAAGAACCAGGCACCTTTCAGAGTTTTCTCCCACAGGCTACCATGTGCTTGGAGGCCTGGACATTGTGCTGCTCTTCCACAGCAAGCTCTGTGAGGACAACTGGACCAAAAGGTTCCTGTGGGGTCTACAGGATAAGCTGAGGCAGCTGGAGATTAAGCAGCGCTGCAAACTCCAGCTCACTGCCACCTCCTGCTTCCCCTCGTTCAACAACCCTTCAGATGAGTTCATCATCCAAGTGCACCTAGAAGGTAAAGCCCCAGGCAGAATCACCACAGCAGAGTCCCCAGGGGACAAGGGAGGCAGTGGGGTGGAGGGAGAGGAGTTCAGGCATCGCAGTTTGTGCTTGCAGGGGGAAGAGGGAGGCAGCACAGGGCTGAAGGGGGTGTAGTGAAATTAGGGGCTCTTGGAAGACAGTGGTGTCTAATGGCTAGATTTGTTCAGGGCTTTGCCCATCTCCTGCTGGAGCTGGGGCTGCCTGAGCTGCACCAGTGACTCTCCGTACTCTAGTGTCCCTCTTTGGGCCCCACTGGGACGAACACTGCAACTCCCAGGACATGCAGACGGTCACAGACTGCTACCACAAAACAGTCCGGCACAACCTCGGGCAGGTAAGCCCTGGGGCCAGCGTACCGGCAAAGGAGGGAGCATGGCACGGGGGCAGTGTAGAACCGGGACGCTCTCTGCAGGCCCAGGTATTCCAGCAGTGTGGAATGAAAAGGAGCACCCCTGAGGGATTGCTCAGTCTCCCTGGGGCCCAGCTAGAGCTCCCACTCAGGCTGGTGTGCAGTGCCTGTCCCCCTCGGCTCACACGCCACAGCTCCCGCACTATGGCACTGGTACGACATTTTCTGTGCAACAAGGTCTCAGCTTCCTTCTTGGACCCCAAAATTGCCCTGTGAGCTCTGCCTGTTCTGCCCTCCCCAGGTCCAGCTCGCCCTTACCAGGTTCTTCAAGGAGCACAAGTCCTTCCACGTCACTGGGGCTGATATCTCCAGCATCAACTTTACCAACGAGTTTGTCAGCTTCTTAAAGACCAAGCAGTGCAGCGGGGGCTACGGGCAGACCAAGCAGCTGCAAAGATGTCTCGACTGTTGCAGTGAGCCAAAAGTCCACAGCCCTTTTGTTCCCTCCCTTCTTTTCCTCCGCTTGTCTCCCTCCCCATGCACAGCTCTGTGTTTCCAGGTCCTTCCTGCTCTCCCCATGCACATGCAACCCAGAGAATGTAGCGGACAGGGTAATTCTGAGCCCTTAAGCATCAGGGCTCAGTTCCCCTGACTCTTTGTTGAATACAACTTTATCAAGCAGCCAGTGCCATTGCTCAGAAAGGCCTTTTCCACATGTCTTCTCCTCAGTTGTATGCCCACCAGGGATGTTCAGCCCTCCTAAGAACAGCCAGTGCTCCACGTGCCCTGTTGGGACCTACAGCCTGACCTACGGGGTGGCATTTTGCACTCCCTGCAAGGACGGCATGATCACCAGGGTGCCAGGCGCCAGCTCCATGATGGACTGTGTCAAGAATGAAAGGACCAAGCAGGGTACACAGATCATCTGCTACTGAAGCAGGGCAGGGAGGGGACTGGGGGACTCTGAACTGAAGGCAGGCACTACAGTGGGACCCCAGAGCAGCTGCCCCAATTATGTTGGCCATGGCAACTTCTACAGCCCTTGGAGGTCCCTTTGGAGACAGGTAGCTCTTGTTTCTTCCATCACCATCCCTGAAAAGATCACTGCTCCTCACACCAGGCCAATGCTGAACAATCTGATTTCTCTCTCTCCACCTTGGTGTCCCCAACTTGTTTCGAGCTCTGACAACCTCACTGCTAGGAGTAATGTAGGTCACAACATCCTTGCATGTCTTTGGGGCTGGGGAGAATTAGTATCAGGATTATCTCCAGGGCCTTTAGCAGTGGGACTTCTCCCTTTGCGTCAGTCCCACCCATTTCTCTCCCCTCAGCTGTCTCCATCGTGCACCGGATCCCAGTCCTGCTTCTTATCATCTTGCCAGCATTACTAGCCATCAATTTTCTCTTCATCCTGTAAGTCTGAGCGCCTTCTCCCAGCATGGGACATTTTGAGGGCAGATTATTAGTGTTGAGTCCCCCAGCTCTACATTCCTCCTTGGAACAGGAGATGAAGGAAAACCTGAGCCCATCACTGTGACACTGTGGCATGCCAGAATAAGGGTGCAGGACACCAACAGCTGGGATAATCCTTGGCAATAGCTTATTCCCCAGCCATAGAGGGAGTGGCTGGGTATGGCCCTGGGGAATCCTAGCCCTGAGGGCCGGTGCTGGGTGGCTGCAGGGCTCTGGTGCTGGTTTCTGGCACTAAGTTCCCATTTTTCACTATGGGCTTCTGACTCTCTCTAGCTGCTCTTGTTACTGGTTCTATCAAGAGTACCAGGTGTCATCTCCAAGGGCTTCCAAGATGACAGGAAGCACCATGAGGATGGAGACGGTGACCAGTTTCTTCAAGATCCCCAGGCAGGGCCCCCAGGCTGGCCCTGATGCTGGACCTACCAGTGACACCAGTCAGATGGACACCAGCGCATCTCAGGGGGGTGATGAGGAGCACACACATGGAGCACCATCCCCTGCCATGACCTCGAACCTTGCTACTGTGACTGATGAGACAACTCCTGTGCTGACACTGGAGGACAGAAAGGACACTTTTTGAGATTCCCTCCATCTGCACAACAACATTGAGGGACAGCATCCCTCCAGCCACCGCTGTCCATTTTGTTTGTGTCCCCAGCCACCTCACACTGGCTGAAATATCCAGCAACGGAGAAGCGGGATACCCTTCTTCTCCTCTCTGAATTTTTCTTCCCAAATAGCTCTGACTACAACCACTCCTTTTGCTACTACAGATTGGCTTCTATTTGCATCTCTCTGCAACACTGGATGCTCCAGACACAGTGGGACTTGAGGGGTTACAAGGCAGGGACCTATCATACAGGTTGAACCAAGTGTTTGTCTTTAGTCATGGAAGGCATCATTCCCAGTCAGTCCTGCACTAAGGAATGACACAGTTTCCTTCCTATACCACTTTTTTATACACCCCTGAAAAAGCAGCCGCTGGGAAGAGCTTAAGCCAGAGCATTTGCTGGGGTCAAGGTTATATAGGACAGGGCAGGAGAAAGCTCAGCCTCAAGTCTCTTCATTTTCAGAGCCAGGCCTTGCCATGTGAGGGACATAGGGCTTCGGGAAGGATTCCTACCTTCCTGGTCTCAAAGAAGAGATTAGCATCTGTAACTGAAACTTCCCTGAGCCCAGCGGCTGTTGGAGAGTCCAGGAGAGGGCAGCAATGCAGTGCGGGAGGCACCGCTCCAGCACAGAACAGTCTGGGCAGGGAGTGGGTGATTTTTAGCAGAAACAGGTTCTGGAACCAAAATGCAAGCAAGACAAGGGGCTTGCTCTGCTTCTTGGCGTAGAAGAAGTCAACTCGGAGCAGGGGCACTGGTCCAGTGTTATGTTCAGTATGGTAGTTTCAGGGGCACTAAGCTGTCCCAAGAAACTCAGCAGAAAGCGTGGGCTGGCAACTGTTTGCTGAGGCCCAATGAAGGAAGAAATGGTGCGATTCATCTGTTGCCTGCAGACCAGTCAACCCAACAACAGCCAGTCC
>NW_009221311.1:0-6464 GCF_000690835.1 Fulmarus glacialis | reverse complement strand
GTCCAGAAACCGCCTTAGAGATGAGAGGAGGGAGAAGAGCAAAATGGAGAAGAGGCAGAGTAGGGGACAGGCATATGTGATGTCTGAGGGGAGGGGGCTGTGAGTCTTCAGGTGGGAGGTGCAGGCAGGAGATTACAGCAGGGCCACTGGTTAGCTATAAAGCTCCATGGTTCTTCTGCTCCTCATAGTTCTGCTCCAGCTTGCAAGGCTCCTCTGTGGGACTGCAGCAGGTGATTAAACACAGCTTTGGCATCAGCAAGCTGAAGGTAGGGAAAAAGCCAGTGATGGGAGTGCTGGCTTCCAGGGTCTCTGAAGCAGGGAGAGTGGAGACCTGGAGGAAAGCCAGAGGAAAGGAGATGGTGGGAACGGGCAGGTCAGTTCTGGGTCCATTATCTTAAAGTTGCTCTGCTAGGCTAGAGGTGAAGTCCCTGGGGGAAGATTGTGCATAGTTTCCTGAGACACAGGGACTGAGTGTGGGGACTGAGAAGCACTGGGGCTCTACCCCTCTGCTGTGGAGTCTGGATGTGCTCAACCTCCTCAGTCACTCTCAGCTTCTCCCCCTGCAAAATCTTAAAGGGGGCTGCAAACCTCCCTTTGAATGAACCTGCATGCCAGCAGGGCTGCAGCCCAAACCACAATCATGCTAATGAGGCAAAGCTAATGCCCACCCACTGCCTTGAGGAGGTTGTGTACATGCCAGAGAGACCCAGCAATGTGTAATGAGACTGCTCGCTTGGCATAGGCTGGGATGAGGAGGCAGTGGCAGCTGCTGCCCAACTTAGCTCTGCAGCCCAGCTTGGAGGGAATAGATTCCTTCTGACTAATCTTGAGACAAGTGTAATTAGCAGGTCTGTGGCGGGGACTGTGGGCGGGAGTCATTGTTGTCCCCTCTCCCTGGCTGCGTGGGCTGTACTGTGAGTTGGTGGGGAAGGGGTGGGGGGAGCTGGCTCTCAATACAGGCTGTTTTGCCCCTGCAATCAAGGGTCGAGCAAAAAGCCTGGCAGTGAAATTCCCCATACCCAAGTCAGTCTCCTCCAGGAGGGTTCAAAGAACCGGGCCATGGAAGGGGTTTGGGTAGAGCAGGGTGGGTAGCCTGGAGATAGGAGATGATGTCCAGCTGATGGCATGGCTGCGAACAAGCACAGGTTTAGCGTACACGTCTCTGAACGCTCTGTCACAGGGTTGGTCAAAAGCCTCTTTCAGTTCACTGTGTTTTGCAGGTTCCTGGTTCTTTCCTACAACATGTCACAGTTTAATACCCCACTGCCTTCCTGGTGCTGCTGTTCCACATGAACATGAAGAAAAAAAAGGCTGCTCCCATTCTGGGTTTAATTCAAAAGTCTGTTAAGCACCCATGTTATTTTCAGCATCTGGGGATGTTTGTGTCAGCATGTGTTTAGGTGCTTCCCCGGTCTGGGACCTAAGAGAAAGACCAAGGTTATTGGGTTTTTGGAAAACCAAAGGGATTTTTGATGTGGGGTGATAAGGCAGTAAGTGGCAGCAACACAATCCTTTGTAATCATCTGCCTACACTGCTATTTAACCAGACTGAGATAACTAATTGATGCTTATGTTTGCAAGCAATCCTCTTGAAAATATTCTTACTTATGTCAGATTTCAGTCTTGCTGGATCCAAAAAGGTCGTCTGTTAAATCAGGGCAATTCTGTGCATGTGTGTGCATGTAATAGAACCTTTTCAGAAGTAACTCAGGAACCAAAGTTTCATCTTCCCAAGGTCCCCCAGTAATCGCCATTTTTTAAAAAATGTTCTGGTCCAGAATTTATTTTATGCCTAAAATCCAACTAGAACACTGTGATCAACTCTACGGGGGAAAAAGCAATGGCAAATTTTGATTGGCCAAGATGAAAAACAAAAAAAGTATTGGATAAATAGAAACACTAATTTCAAATGGGAAATCCAAAACATTTCAGCATGAAATAATCAGACCTCTCAGTTTTATATTTGGAGAGATGTTTTCCTCTGAATATGAAAACATGGTGAAACTTGTCTGCATTTGTAAAACTTCTGGATGTCACAAAGTCAGTCCTACACAGCCCAGGGGGAAATGCTGAGTAAAGCTGCTGCCCAAGTTCTCTGCGGGGGCTTGAATCCAGCTCAGAAGAGGTTTTAACCCTGGTAAATTCAGGGTTAGGGCCTTCTCCCCAAGCTGCCAAACACCTTTCCTTGCACGTACCTTTTCCCTCATCTTCCTTTCCACCATCAGCGACTGGGTAGCCCAAAATACATGCTGGCTTTGTCCGTTTGGGAATATCCGTGCCGGTTTGAGAGGCTGGGGGCTCTGCACTCAAACTGTTGTCCCAGTTTTGCCCTCCTGCAGATTTGTTTGAATCCAGACTCATCTCAGTGAAATGAGAGCTGGGAGGTACAGCTGGGTGAATGAGAGTTAGGAACCAAAGCCACATTCATAGCAGATTTTAATTTTCAATTGCCTTTAGCTCGATGATATGAAATGGGGTCTCCACAGATTCCCACACGACAGGGCAAGGGAGGACAGAAGGAGCAGAGCAGTGCTGAATTGGGCCCTCAATTGCATATTGGTATCCATGACAACCTCTCATTTCTACTTGCTCACAGTAATTGCTGAAACTCTCCTCCTGCACCAGAGCATCCCTTGCTGGGTGTCTAATGGAGCCAAGGGACTGCAAATTGTCTGTAGTGAATACACGTGTGAGGAGTTGGGGATGGCACAGAGGTGCGATGATCACAACGACAAGAAACTATCCATGCAGTGCCAAGGTTGTGAGCGTCACTGCCCTCAGCGCTCTGGCATCAGTGGTGACGGACAGACCCTCCAGAGGGTGAGTCACTCCGGAGGCACCCCCAGTGCCCCTGAACCCCAAGTGCAGAGCAGCCAGCAGGCATGGACATGACAGCTCCCAGCTGAGCTCGCCCTCGGCAAGCAGTCGTGTCCCCCATGCATTGTAAAATCATCAGCTCGTAGCTGCCCTTGCAAGCACAGCACAACTCCGCAGCGCAGCAGGAGCCACCCTGGTGTCGAACAGCACCGACCCCCCCAGTGAATCCCTCTCGGGAGGGCCACCCTGCGCTGCAGTGCTAATGCTGTGCTGTTTTCCCACACCGAGGTCTGCAGACTCACAGGCCTGCTGGTTTTAATGACATGGGGAAATTTCATCCGCACAACGGAAGCGAGTGGGGTCCTTTGAAGCCCAGTTCCCATCCCCAGTCAACACCAGCAGGACCACTGGGCTCATGTGATGTCTCATTAGGTAGCTCTCCTGGGCACAGGATGTGACCTGGGGAGGCTGCACGTCAGCTCCAATAATGAGGCAAATTGCAACCCAAACCCCTTTGAGGCGGCCGCTCGTGCCAGCAGGACCAAGCTTGCTGAGAAACATTAAAGACCCCCCATCTGGCTCACAGCCCTCCTTCCCTGGGATGGGGTCAATTTGAAGGCAGAAAATGAAGGTCTGGCTTTTGATTAGCACGTGGTGCTGCCTGGAAAAGCAAAGGCATGATGGGTGGGTGTAGGAGTGAAGGGCAGTGTGTTTGGTGTGTCTGTAGCTGTCTGCGACAAGCTCACTGTTCTCCAGTTGCACAGAGGACCCCAAGAGAGGAAAGGGGCTTTTGCAGGATTGCAAGCAGAGCTTTTCTCAGCTTTTCTTGCAGGCTGCCAGGCTTGAGCAAGGGGTTGTCATCAAACAGTAGAACTAGGCCAGGGAAAGGCCTGGAGCCAGCTGAGGACTTCTCAGTGCCACAAGCAACACCAAATTTTGCCATCCTATGAAGGATGGCTGTGGCCAGATTCATGTGATCTTCAGTGTGAGGAGTTTGCTGTTCTTGCTGCTGGGGGTCAAGGAGATGGTAGTGCTGGGGTTGCTGTTCCCAGCCCCTCGCCACCCACATCCACACAGCAGCGCTTCTGGCAGCAATGAATGAGCTATCCTAAGTCTGGCACAGGCAGGGCAAGGGGCACCAACATTTCTGAATGGGTGAACTCCATCCCGACATCCTCCTCCTGACCCCCTAGTTCTCCTTGTGCTAGAGGACAGCCTCCTGCATGGCCTGCAGCACCAATTCAGGAGAGCAGCCTCCAAGTGTGCCCTCACTGAGGCTATCTGCATCTGAGCAAGCCCACAGGTCTCCAGCAGTTGCACTCCACCTGTCCTCCTCCATAGGCATCCCAGGGAAAACGGGAGCCCCTCCAAGCTCCTGGGGTGGGAGGCTTGTGCCATGAGGCTGTCCCCATCTGTGAGGGTCTCTGTGCTGAGAGCTCCATCTTCCTTTGCAAGCCAGGGTGGATGCGGTGGAGGTGTAAGCAGGAGGAGGAATTTTCTCTGCTAAGGAAGAGCTCTGCCTCTTTTATGCTCATTTTCTCTCCTCCTCTTCCTCAGGCTTTGCTGCTGCTTTGCTCCTGGTGCCCCCTGAAACTCGGGGCCTCCCAGCAGCAGGGTAAGCCAGGTGAACATGGCCCTGCCGGTCTGACAGGTGCTGCAGGTGACAGACTACACCTTCTCCCTGTGGATTCTGGGACTGCTGAATAAAACCACTTCTAAAACATATCTGATCACCAACTACTTGATACACAATTGGAGCTTTTTAATGAAAAAAAAAAACCAAAATAATTACAAGCAAATACCATGATTGCTGTTGTTTGTGACAGTTTATGATGTACTTCCTACCTCAAGGTAAGTGCGAGTTCAGTTTACAATTTGCAGTTCCAGTGCCTGCTTGTGTAACCTCAGCCTTAAGCAAGACCTGCTTTGAGTTTGAGCATGTGGGATTGTTTCTTTCTTGTTAAAGCTGCCTAAGACAATGGAAGTATAAACGCCTTGATGACAGCCTTGTATTAATTCACTGCAACTCCAGGAGTATCTTGGATCCCGACTATCCACCGCACAGCAGTAGCCCTGCACATGTGGCAAACAGCCTACAGACAGGGATCTAGCAGGAAAATCAAGTTTCTTCTGCTTATGTGGTGTGAGATGGACTTCATCACAACTCTCCAGGGACCTGGGGCTAGGAAAGAGCATGTCCCCATGCCTCACACAGCATGTTCCACCACAAACCATGAAAACACAGTCTGCCCAGATCATTGCTTCTCACCCAGTACCTACAGGGAGATGCACATTCGTTAGCTTAGGTGCAGAGGGAGAACATGGGAGCCCCCAGGGAGCTGCATGGTGGGGCTGGCTCGTGCTGTTGTCTCGGAGATGAACTCCAAAGGCGGCAGTAGCTCCCGGATCAGTGCTGGCAGCAGGACCCTGCTGTCGGGTCTGTCTTCGGCAGCCTGTGCTCTCTTGCTTGGTTTCCCTTACAGTCCCCAGTCCAGGTGCAGCTGAGGACTCTGACCACAAACCAGCTGTGATTTCCAGGAAAAAGGGCTGCCTAGTTGGCAAGGCCAAGAATAAACTGTCATGGTAGCACCTGCCACTGTGAGCAAGCTGGCTTTGGGCTGAAGGTCCTTGGCGACACAAGCAAAGAACAGGCTCCCTGTCACAGACAGCTCCTGCCAAAAGGTACCAAGGAAATGAGAAGCTCAGCCGTGAACCCTCCCCACAGGAGAATGTCTCCCTGACAGTGCTTTGATCCCTGAGCTGGAGACTGCACTCTTTGAAGAAATGAGATGTAGAGATTTTTCTCTGCAGACTATAAATCATGGAAGTGATTCACTTTGATCTTATCCAAAATATGAATAAATACAGAGCTGCTCCACCATCTCAGGTGGAGTAGAGAGTTAACTAATTGTCTGAATGCTGATGGGCAAAGGGCTGTCTTGCCAGCTGCTGTCAGTATGCAGCAATTAATTAAAAGTGTTCCTGTGTAATTTTGCATATCTTTTCTTTCAAGCCCAAAAAGACCATTATCAACTTGGTCTGGTCTTTCTCCTCCAAAGATACATACTTACTATCATAATTAGTGCACTTTGCTCACTGCTGATGAGTTCTCAGCTGGAGACTGTCCACTTTTGAGCATCATGCCTTAAAAGATGACAAATTAGAGAGGGCAGATGACATCTGGAAAGCCTGAACCACTCCCTCTAGAGAACTGAGTGGTCAAGCATATTCAGTTCAGGTCAGAGAAGGCTAAGGGGCAGGAACAGGCTACCAGTCCCTGAAACAATATTGAGAAATGGCTGTCTGCATCCACTGAAAGGCAAGCAAGCAAATCAGCATAATTTGCAGCCCAAAGGCTTTAGGCTGGATATGAGACTATCAAACAACAAGAATTAAGTTACTGGAAGAAGTACAGTTGCTTTCATTAGAAACCAAACAGCTATGTACTACCCCCAGACCCTCTTCCATTGTATCGGCTGGGGGAGAAGGGATCCAGGGGACAGCCCAGGCCAGAGCCCAGCCCAGCTGAGTCCAGCGCTGGGGAAGGGCCCTGGTACAGCAGTGATATGTCCTGCAGCGGGGCCACAGCTCTGAACCACAGAGGGGGGGTGGACCCTACCCAAGGCTGTGATGCTCACTCCCACAGC
>NW_009221310.1:0-3312 GCF_000690835.1 Fulmarus glacialis | reverse complement strand
TGAGTCTATGAGTCTATGATTCTATGATTTAAGCGGCCTCTAAACCACTCATTGGCCACAATGCTGAGTGCCTCTATAAGGCAGGTGGAGACAGCGTGTGCAGCCCTGTTTGTAGTCATTGCATATCAGTTTGGGTGGATCTCACCTGAAGCTTGTTTTTTTTTATTTGACTCCTGTGAAAAGAAAGCTTTATGGATAAGATGAAAATGGTGAATAAAGCATATTTTTAAACAGTGAAGTGTTCTTAAATAGAAAAGGACTTATGAAGCATGTTCAAAGATGCCCATTGAGATCTTGAACATTATACTGACTTGACTGTAGAAACTAGTGTGTATGTATTAAAGCACATAGAATTTTGAAGACATTGAGGATGCACAGTTAAACATTTCATAATGCCTTTTCACTAGGCCTTAAAGAGCTAGAAATCCTCTACCTGACAAATTGTACAGCCAAAAGAGCCCTGCAAATGGTTACTAGTCTATTGATTTTAGACCAGGTAGAATGCAATGTCCATTAGCACATTCTGAACACCCAGTGAGGTAGCTAGAGGGTGGAAAATACTTAGTGACTTAGAGTGAAACTTGGGAGATAAGGAAATTTAGTTTTCAGTAGCACGCAGGAGACAAAAGCAGTTATTCTTTAAAAATCTGAGACCAGAAACTTGGTGAGGTCAGGTGAGGCATGATTGCCCCCTGCTCTTCCTTATTAGTTCAGGAGGTCACCTGAGCTACCAGTGGAAGCAGATGCAGCAGAAGCATGGCAGAAATGCACCTGTCAGGAGCAGGGAGCAACAGGATAGAGAGGCTGGATCCGGAAATGCAGGCTCTAAGCTGAGTTATGGAAACCCAGATCGAGGCTTAGATTGGTGGTGTTAAAAAATTAGATGATGCAATGTTGACAACATCTGTTTTGAAAATTATGCGTGTCTTGGTTATATTTGTGGTCTGAAATGATGCCAGGTGTCTGAAGAACCATCCAAGGCCCTGGGGGACACTGATACTGTAGATATTCATTGGATTATTAGGGTAATTAGTCTAAGCACCATAGAAACAAATGCATTTTATCAAGTGATTCCTGCTTTGATCCTCTTAGTTCATATTTAAAACATGATTTTGGGGTAAAAAAAAAAATAATCCATTCCTGTCTAAATTACTTGAAAGAAGCTACTGTGTCCTCAGGTAAACTCCATTAATTTCTTAACTTCTCTGTTATTTTCTTTATGAAGTCCAGGCTAAAAATAGGTGAGGGTAGATTTAAAGTAAAGTCTGTGAGCAACAAACAGTTACTTATTTACAGTTACAAACTGTAAAACTACTGCCAGACATCAATACAGAAATAGTTTTTCAATATGTTCTTCTTAATGCATTGCATAGGCTGTGCTTGAATGGTCCTTTTATGACCTCAACTTTTTTATTTATTAAATTGGTTTTACCTGTGGTTATACATACCTTCGTATCCCTAAACTTTAGTTTCATATAACTACTTTATAGTTTTATTAATTTTGACCAGTTCTGACCACTAAGCTTTCCTTCTGTATGTATTTTCCATCAATTTATGTGCTTTTTACTGCTGACTACAGTATCTAATAACATGACTGGAACACACTTATTTAAAGCTATGTGATATTCAGGAATGAATAATGAAAGCTGAGATGGTAGGATACCGTTGTTGGTTAACGAAGTGATAAATTGTAAAGAAATAAAATCAGACAGCATGGAGCAAACAGAAACTTACTTTGATCAAAGTTACTCTGGGGAAAGGTGATAGAAGCAGTTTTATTTTGGTGGTCTTATGAGAGTTCTCCACAAGCCTCTAGGGTTGAAGATTATAAATATAGACTTCTGTATTTTACTAGAGAGATTAATGCTACTAGAAATTGCAACATTATTGGTAATTATTTCCTCACAAAAAAAGTTCTAGAAATAGAGGTGTCTGGATATTCTTGGTCATCATAACTAATGAAGTTCTTTGTGATAACTTTAATAAAACAATGAGTGGTGGTAATATATGAGACATGGGAAAGTTATAAAACAGCTTTAAAGCAGATCACATAGAAGAATAAGAAAAAGTGGGTTGTAATTCAAATTCTTGATTTAAAAAACCTATATTTTCATAAAATAACTATTTATGGTATGCCTACAAATACTCTATACTACAGATTAAAGTTTACCCGGATAACATTATGTGTGTTTACAGCTATTGTGAATTCAGCTTGACTGAGATACTAAAGATCCCTGTATTTCTCCAAATCAGAACTGCTAAAACTCAGAGGAATTTGTATTTCAAGGATGCGGGGGAGACATCTGACACAGCCAGTTTGTGAGCCAACTAGGGAAGGTGCCCCGCTGGACCTGTTGTTTGTGAACAGAGAAGGACTCGTGAGTGATGTGATGGTTGGAGGCCATCTTGGACACAACGATCATGAAATGATAGAGGTTTCAATTCCTGTAGAAGTAAGGAGGGGGGTCAGCAGACTTCCAGAGGGCAGACTTAAGTCTGTTTAGGAGGCTGGTTGACAGAGTCCCTTGGGAGGCCGTCCTGAAGGGCAAAGGATTCCAGGAAGGACATTCGTCAAGAAGGAAATCTTAAAGGCGCAGGAGCAGGCCATCCCCATGTGCCTAAAGATGAATCAGCGGGGAAGAAGACCAGCCTGCCTGAACAGAGAGCTTTGGCTGGAACTCAGGAAAAAAAAGAGAGTTTATGATCTTTGGAAGAAGGGGCAGGCCACTCAGGAGGACTCACGAAAGATGTCGTGAGGCTATGCAGGGAAAAAATTAGAAAGGCCAAAGCCAAACTAGAACTTAATTTGGCTACTGCAGTAAAAGACAATAAAAATTGTTTTTATAAATACATTCACAACAAGCTAAAGAGAACCTCCATCCTTTGTTGGATGCGGGGTGAAACATAGTGACAAAGGATGAGAAAAAAGCTGAGGTACTTAATGCCTTCTTTGCCTCAGTCTTTAACTGTAAGACCAGTTATTCTTGGAGTACCTAGCCCCCTGAGCTGGAAGATATAGACGTGGGGAGCAGAATGAAGCCCGTATAATCTGAGGGGAAATGGTTAGCAACCTGCTACACCACTGGGTTACCACCCTGGTCCACAACTTAGACACCCACAAGTCTATAGGGCCAGATGGGATCCACCCAAGGGTACTGAACTGGCAGAAGTGCTCACCAAGCCACTTTCAATCATTTATCAGCAGTCCTGGCTAATCTGGGAGGTCCCAGTTGACTGGAGGTTAGCAAAGGTGACACCCATCTACAAGGAGGGCCAGAAAGAGGATCCTGGGAACTACTTCACTGTCTCCCA
>NW_009221309.1:84458-84700 GCF_000690835.1 Fulmarus glacialis | reverse complement strand
GGTGGCGAGCCCAGGGGACGCGGTGTGGGGCCGGGGCTCGATGTGGGTGTGAGGGGCTGCTGCCGTGGGTGTGAGAGCCGTGACACGGGCCTGGGCTGTCCCCACCGGCCACCTCCATAGTGGGCGCGGGGGTGCTCGACCTGGGCCCTGAGGTGGTCACGCTCAGGGACAGATGAGGGGACACGGCCGACCGTTTTCGAAGCTCGCTTGGGGGCCGTAAATTGCATTTTCTCCCTCTAGGC
>NW_009221309.1:42866-84404 GCF_000690835.1 Fulmarus glacialis | reverse complement strand
GACGCCTGCGTCCCGTGGGAGGCTTGCGCGGGCCCTTCCTCGCACTCGAGGAGGCCTATTTTCATTCTGCCCAGGCAAGCACTTCATCCTCCCCAAGATGTCAGTGCACAAACCCTTGTTGTGCTTCTGGTCCGCTTTCAACCGCATGTCCTTGGTACCCTTTCTGGCCAAAATCTTTTGTGGGGTAGCCACAAGGTCCCATCTATAGGGGTTGGCTGTGTCCAAGTGAAATTCATAGCTTGCCAAGGGGAGAGCGAGGTTCCACAGTGCTCTCTTATTTGGATATAAACAGGAGAATTAGTCAAGAGGCTCCAACTGTGCCATTCTTTCCTTAGCTTATACGCTGAAGTAATGTTTGTGCTCTTAAAAGAGCTCTCAGGCAGCTTGCTGAATCCAGTCCCATCTTGGCCCTGCTTTATGGGACCGTCTTGGCCTGGGAATAATAGCAGGAATCTGGCTAAATAAATATTTTGAATAAGAACGCAACACCTGTTGACATTTGAGACTGTGGGTCCTTGTACTGAGTGCTGGAGTTGTGTCGGCCATGACAATTAGCTGAAGTTTGCGCCCTTTGTGGGATTAACTCCACGAGCGAGAGTGGCCGTGCTGCGGGCAGTATTTCCAAGCATGGTCAGTAGCTAACAGACTTTGTTTTCAACATCATGTAATAAGCGTCCACAATATGCAATGTGCTGCAAGCCGCCCGTTCCTCTTCTCCTTTTCTTCACTCGAGGCGATCAGGCTGAGATACAGCCTAACTCGGCCAGAAGTGACTGTGGGGCAGAAGTCAGGCGAGAGGCCAGACCTGACTGCAAGCTCAAGCGGAAAATGTGTGCAGGTCCCAGGTCTTTTACAGGTGGTGTCTTGAAAGTGAGTATTTGTGTTGCAGTGTTGCAGGACTAACTGAAGTAGGTTGCAGAGAGGCTTTTTTTATTGTCCGGCTTTTTAAAGAAATCCTGTTTTCCTGTCACACTACCACACCTTGTGTGCACTGCTGTGATTTGTGTGCTCAGTGCAATCACCCGGGAGGTGTGTCTGCAGCACATGTCGGCGTGCTGGTTGGTGAAGAAGCTGTCATGGTCACACAGGTGCTAGGGTGAATTAAATGGCTAAAGAAGCAGCCAGGATGCTGCTGGGCTTGTACGGCTTGCTCTGATGGAGGTCTCGGTGATCTCTGAGATCATTGACTGGCATAGCTGGATTAGAGCAGCAGTTGTATTTCTAAACTGAAGCACAGTTACTTGTCTTATGCTCTGCTGTTTTATTAGAGGCCCACGTCTACAAATGCTTGTGTTTAAAAAAGGTAAAAAAATAAAAAGGAGAGGGGAAATTAAACTTGTCCCCTCGTTACCTATCAAGCATCTTCCTAAAGAGTTTTGATGTTTCATTCTGTCTATCTGTGAGAGACAAGGGATGAAAAAAAAGTGGGTCTGTGGGTCTGTGCTTTAAAGGCTCCAGAGCGAAGTGTCAAGGGGGGGATCTGAGAATGCAGAAACAAGTCTGAAATGAGGCTGCTGCCTTCTCTTGTAGCCACCAAGAGTTAGTTTTCAGTAAACACAAGATGGGGTAGAGAGTGTTCTTCCGTAGGCTTTTTGTGGCAAGTGATGAATGTGGTGTCAAACTGATAGTCCTACTGGCGAGAAAAGGTGTATGTTACGGCAGTAGCCCAACGTCAATGCAGCAGAAAGGGGTAGGCAGGGCAGTAAAACAGAAGTTCCTGTCTGATTGATTTAGGGCTATGTTGTACTAAGAAGGTATTTCACAATACAGTATTTCTCATCCACGTTACTATGAAGAAGATATAGCACCTCTATAAAATGGAGAGATGAGGCTTGGAGATAAACAGGTTAGTAGAGATCTGTGGTATTAGAAAAATATGTTTAATAATTTAGTGAAACTCCTGTTATAAAAAAAATGGTAAAAAACTATTTGCTTTCTGAGAACAGCATGCAGTATTGTAACTTGCTGAACTCTTCCCTTCTCAATAAGAAAACTTGCTGACAACGGATCTTTGAGTTGTATAATCCAGTATATGGTATTGCCATCATGTTGCACAGAAGGTCCTAAGTATAACATGTTGGTTGTTAAAGAGAGTGATTTCTAGTTTCTCTGCCTAGAAGTGATCTTTGAGCCTTCCATAAAAATATATAATAAAAAAAAAAAAAAAAAATTTTTCATTAAATACTGTGAGAAAAATTAATGTGTGTTATGTAGCTGAGGCCCTACTGTGAAGGGTTTGCATCACACGTTGTTTTTAATATATCTAGAGCAAAGAGATGGAGGTGAGTGAATTGGGTCTGTTTTGTAGTCTGGAGAAAACAGCAAACGCGTGGAGGGAAAACTAGGACTTGCTTGGAATAGTGAGGATTTCAGGAGATGTCTTTTATCCACTTGTATCTGTTGTATACGGTCTGAGCTGCTGAGAGAAGAGACAGTCAAATCAGTCCTCTGTGTAATTTTGAATATTATCTTCTTCCAGTATGCACTGATCTTTTGTGTGTGTCTAATCAGTAATCTTCAGAAGTTCTACTGTTATGCTGGCTGTAGATCTTACATTTTTTCTACATCAGCAGAAACATTTGTGTATTCTGTTCTTAAATTACACCTTTAAATATGGACACAGTTGTTATTTTGTCAGTGTGTTTCGGCACTTTCAAACGCTGATATATCAAGGCTGAAGTATAAGTTCTGTGTATGCAGTTATAGTTGCTGTTGTGGTTCAAGCATGAGCTACATGCAAGTACTTGGTTTTCTATATTTAAATCCAATTTCGTCTTTTTTGCAATCTGCAATTTTAAAATTGACTTTTTTAAAAAGTTCCTGTAATGTGCCAACATTGAGTCTGCTTTTCATCCGGATCTTGAAACACTATGGTTTTAAATGTAGTTAGACTTAGCAGCCAGCAATACTCCTTGTAGTATGTGTGTATGATTGGATCTTGGAAAGCAGACATACCAAGTAGTTTTTACACTCTGTCTGGAAGCTCTTCCTTACATTGCTTTGTGACTCATCTCTGTTTAGGCAGTGGGGTTATTTGGCTGTTCTGGGGTGGATTTTCAAAGTCTTGGATTCCTGGCGTGATATCTGCAGGACGTGGATAGTGAGCACCTCGTGAAAATACAGTCTCGTTTGGGCCCATAATATGTGGGTGACCAAAGTTACTAGTCAGGCTTAGAAAATTTAAACCGGTCTTTAATCATATCTGGGATGTTATAGGATTATTATACCTCTTATCTTTGTTTTGCCTTTTTACTAAATGGGAAGTCAGTGGCCAGTGGGAAGAGGAAGAATGGTGTAATCGGGGGCAAGAGGGATGGTCTCAACGGAAAGGAAGACCTTGAACAATGTAGCAAGGCACTGGAAGGGTTGAGAGCCTGTGACGAGTGGGCAGGACCCCAGCCGGACAATTGACTTTGTACAACATTGAAGGATGGTAGGAAATTAGTCATTATGACTCACTATGAGAGAGTTGTGCTCTGACGTTATAAACGGACTCAGAAGCGTTTGTATTAGGGTAGCCATGAGGAATCGTGTCTGTAAGGTGCGAGGGGAGGGATGCCCCTCTTCCAGAAGAGCTGGCAAACCAAGGCAGCTTGTAGACCAAAAGTGGGGGGCATTAGGAAATGACGGGGCCATGATACTGTGTGTGAGAGGAGCAGCGGCCAGTGGATCAGCAGCCCATTTAACCTTTGTCCTTCAGGTTTCAAGGAAGATGTAGAAGGACGCAGTAGATGGAAGATGTTTACTGGGAGCTCTTCCTAAGGGCTGCTAGCTGCAGAGCAGAAAGACAACTCCCTTGGCAATTGGACAGATGCAGGCTGGCACCAGTATGTGATTGGGGGCCAAAGGCGGCGTGCTGATAATGAAGGCAAGAGGAAGGGTGAGGTTGTCGAAAATGGTGACCAGGGATCTGTGAATGTCCAAGGGAGAAGGAATGGAGAGGTGATGTGGGCGAAGGGCTCTAGCATCAGGAACCTGAGCTGATGGAGGGCGGTCTTGAATACGCTCGTCCGACTGGGAAAGAGGTTGCTGCACTAACCCTGATGTTAAATAATGAGACTCCGAATGGAGCATTTGCTACCTGAGTGGGTAAGGAAGCTGTACTTTGGAGATGCTGTGATGCAAGAAACTATGCTTAAGCTGTACCCTGGTTGAAAAGACCTTGTGCCTATGACAAGGGGCATATATGATGCTGGTTTCCACACTGGTCAAAAAAGGAAAAGGAGAGTACTTGTAAGTAGCCTTATTTTGGCTGGCTAGCTGCTGACATGGATGTCAGGGAGAGATGAGCCAAGAATGTCTTGGAATGAATTCACACGAAGCCACTGAATGGAGCTGTCGGGATCTGTGATGCCAACATTTTAAAATCTTAAAAGGAGGTGGGGGAGGGAGAAGACCCCCCTGAAAGATGGAAAAGAAAAAGAAAAAAGTACTGAAGAAACTGACAGTAGCCACTGTAGGATTAGTCTGCCCTGTTAATGCTCCTACTATCATCTGGGCCAAACTTTTGTCGCTGAGCAGTAAGTTAGTCTAGCAGATCTTCCTTTTCCCTTTAGAAACGCAGATCACTTTTATGGGCAAGGTTAAATGGAACTACTCAGATGGTAACAATTCAACACGTGCTTAACGTTTTGGAAGATCAATGTTTTAGAAAATGAGAGCTCAGAGGGGAGCAGCTATGGCAGAGTAGAGCTGGGCTGGAGATCTGCACTCCAGGTAAAGCAGCATGAGACTGGCCATAAATAAAGTAAATCCAAAGTCTGTAACGGCCTTTGGTGTTCAGCTTGCTTGTTTCATCCGGTTATTTATATTTAGAGCTGAACACCTTCAGTATTCCCTGGGCACCACTAGGCATCTTTCTTACGAAACTTTTCGTTGAAGATGGAAGAGTTGCGCCCAGAGGGCACTGGTTTTGTGAACCCTTTGCAGACCACTTGTACAGTCTCATGAACTACAGTTTGGGGACCACTGCTGTACCCATTTGCCGCAGCACAGAGATGAGTCTCTGGCCTGGGGTGGGAGTTGGCTCTGGCATGAAGGTAGATTGTTAAATGTGGCACCCAGAGCATAATAAGTGCTGAAAGAAAAAGCTGCCTAGCAACCCTGTGGGCACGAGGGGAATAATCCTTACTGGTGCAAAACTTCCTCATGGTTGACGGAGCTTCTGCAAGGCAAGGCGATTTTTCGTACCCCAATTAACCAAATACTCAGCTAGATTTTTTTTTTTAAATTGATCATTAAAATAGAATATAACATGGTCCAGATAATGTGATTTGAGAGAACAAATAAAACAAAATGAGACCTCAGTGCAGAATTTTTCAGGCTTACCCTGCAACTGAAGAATTCAGCTGGCGCTTGGCCGTGTTAGAGAATGGCAGGCTTTGGCAGGCGCTGAGGAATTTCCTGAGTTATGAAAAGAGAGCACTGGGCACAGGAGAGATCGCAGATAAGGCAGATCTTAGAAAATTATTGACAGTGGAATTCTTTCCTGGTAAATTGGTTGCTTGATGTGGAAACCACCTAGGTTTCTGACAGCCCAAGCACAGCAAGAAGGCCAAAAAAGGAAGAAGAGAAACATGTAGAAAAGACATGATGAGAAAGTGTTTTATTGAGACTTTTAAGTTATTTTGGTAATAAGCTTAAATCAGTTATGCTTTTAGAATATTTTTATTAGCTGAGTATTTTTTTAGTTATAAAATTAGCAACTACAGTCTGATTGGAAAACTGAGATCATCTTTATTTCTCAGAAATTCAAGAATCCCTCAGTCTTCTATAAATAACAACAGAAGCCTTAAATAGAAGGGGAAACACGCATGATAGTACGTTTTTTTCCCCCCATATGTAAATCACATGGACTCAAATACTTGATTTGACATGGTGGTTAAAAATAAGGATAGATTGAAGGGAAGTACACTGTTGATGGAGGGTAGTGTGAAATGTGATAACTTCTAAGTACTGATTTGCTACTTTGAGAAATACAGCTTTTGTTGTAATAGCTGATGCTGTTGTTTTTCTGTTTTTAAACTTTTGCACCTGGTTAGCTCCTGTGGCTTAATGTTAGCATAAGACAATGAAAATGTGTATTTCTTGTGGAAATGTGTGCTTTTGTAAAAGAAAGTGTAACTTTGGAGGTATGTAGAGAGGAATTCTCCTCTGAACTGAACTTGCATCTTGGGCTATCTTTGTAAGGTTTTGTGCTAACTTGTGCTTAGACTCTGCATGTCTCCTTATCATACATAAGAAAAGTAAATGTACTTTTTTTTTTTTTGGGGGGGGGGGAGGGAAGCCCAGACATTTTAAGTGTGTGGCATAGGTTTGATTTCCTAGGCTTTGACGACTTCAGACTTTCAATTCTTGTTTTGCAGCCACCCCATCTCAACCGCTTTAGTTCTACTCACCTAAATAGACCCGCTTATAAATTTTCTGCGCTTTTTTTTACTGCTTTCTCTTTGCATCATTTGGGTCTGGTTTTTTTAATTTTATGCTGCATAGTGAAAAACATATGCCAAAATTCAGTTGCAGTCTGTCCTGCTTAGTTGTTGATTTAAAAAAAAAAATACTACAAGGAGCATGCCTTTTCAAAAGATGCAATCTGTTTTACTTCTGTCTAATTTTGTTTTACGTGTATTTTTTGCCTTTGGTTCTTAGTTACATTTTTTCAATGCAGACCAGTCCTGGGCATGTGAAGTTAAATCCTTAACCCAGTTCCTGTAGCTGGTACATGGTCTTCAGAGGCTTAACTCTGCATCATGCCAAGGGGAGAGGGCTCCCGAGTGACAGCGTGTTTAAGACCCGGTAGGCAGTGTGTCACAGGGCTGATCTGACTCGAGACAGTGTGAACAACGAAAAGAATGGTGCCTTGCCTTTCTTAGGAAAGTGCTGGCGGCACAGGAGTGACTGCTACCCAGGCTCTGCCTTCCTGTTGTTGGTACCGAGGCGTTAGTCTGTGTGTGCAAAGCTCGGCCTAAGTTGAAGAAGTTGAGATGCGTTGGCTACCAGTTAGTTTTCAATAATTCAGTACTTCCTTAAAACTAATCAAGCGTGTAGCCTCTTCTTGAAGGTCATTTCTCAAGAACAGACATGAGTGCTGGTGGGTGTTAAACTCTTGACATAATTCATGCAAATACCTCTTTAAAATAAAAATTTGAGAAGCACGTCTAAACCCTTCCCCTTTCTATAACATTGCTTTCCCTTTGCTAACTGAAACATGGGGTAGATGTTGAGAAGCAACCCAAAAGCAAGCAGATGAAAGAAATCTGTTGTTAATGCTTTAGTTTGAGCAGTCATTTCTTTGTAAAGGTACACGTTGAGTTGTTTTCCTCGTTACTTGTTTTCACTAGATAGTAAATACAGTTTCAAAGGCTAGGTGTTTGTGGTTGTTTTCCATGGTTGTTGCAGCTATCTAATTTCATTCTGTAAATATTACTTTGGTGTTTCTGCATGCTTCTCTTGGTTTTCAAATGCATATGTGTACAAAGAGTAGCTTCTGTAGCTGTGCTTGCACTTCTGTAGGAATGGACCTATCTGTGATGGCATTGCTTCTGTAAATGTGTGACTGTCTGAAGCCATCGAATCCTTGGAGTCAACTTTTTTAATTACGTTTTGTTTTTTGACAAAAATCCGCAGGGCAGAACTTGGGCTGACGTGAAGGTGTCACTTTCTGTGCATGGTTTTGCGAATCACAGGTCTGCTCTGGAGGGAACGTAGCATGGTTAAGGCCAACAGCAGTGTCATTGATTTATCTTCTATCCTTAGGTCCTTTCTCACAACTTGTGCACAGTGTTAAATGTTCCCCACGACCCGGTGGCCTTGGAAGAGCACTTTAGGGACGATGATGAAGGACCAGTTTCCAATCAGGGTTACATGCCTTATCTAAACAAATTCATCTTGGAAAAGGTAAGTTTTGAATTCTTGTGTTCTGTTTTTCCCTGTATCAGGTTTTGTTTTAGAGTGTCTTTATAGTAGACTTCTGCTTGCAGGAAGCATGCTGGTGTGAAGACACTCTGGTTGTGAGTGTGCCTGTCGGGGGTCGTGATGGGGCGGGTACTTTGGAGAACCTGTGCCTTAAAATGGAAGGGTGCACTGTTCTCTACTTCTTTTTTCTCTCCTTGGTTTCTATTTCCTGTTACATCGGGTCATTGTCTAAGCTGTGTTCATGCAGAACCGTGTTCATATTAATAAAGCACCTCAGCTTGAATTCATTTGGAAGTGTCTTGGAGCTATAGATTGTCCCACTTTATACTACGGCTATAACAGAATATTGTCATAGATTCCTTTGCAAACGGGAAGGGCAAAAATATCTTTAATGTCTATTCACAAGGTATTTTAATAAATAGATCCCTTCAAATAGTTACAGTGGATGACATTAGGGAGTGTTGTTAAGTTCTGTCTTGCAAGTTCTTTCCTTTCGTGTATGAGCACTCCTCAGTCTTCTGTTGTGCCTTGTTTTGGGGGAAGCTCTGGAAAGCCAGCGGGGTTTCCCCTATTCTCCTCTCCATCTTGTTCTAAGGCAGGTAGTCACTGGGTCAGAGCTGGGGTCTGGGAGCTGTGCGTTTGAGATTTAAGTTGAAATTTTTGAAAGTAAATAAACGACCTTCCTCCTTTTTTTCTGACAACTTCTGTTGAGAGACTTGTCTAGATGGTAAAACACCAGCCCACGTGACAGTGCGAACATATCAGCTTCAATACCACTGATTTCTCGTACGCTTGGCGGCCGACCCCAGAAACCCTCAAACTTTGATGTTGTGGCTGCAGATACATAGATGTTTTCTTTCTTTTATAATGTTAAGAAGTCCTGAACTGACGTGCTGCTGAAAAGTCCAATGCATCAATTGCAGATTATGCAAACTCCTTAGCCTGATTTGCTGATTTTTGCTGCTTCTTTAATCTACATTTAATACTGGTGGAAAATGTGATGTATATATATAATGCACTCCGGCAGCTTGGAAGCAGGAGAAGCTTCATATATCTAGCCTAAGACTTGTCAGCTCCTCTGCCGCTCTAGTCTGTGTTTCTCTCATACTCAGTAATAGTGTTCTGTTTCATGCGTGGGAGTTGTTGGCCATTAATACATATAAAGGTACCCGCTTAATGTCTTGGTTGTCCCTAAGAAGTTTGTGATCTCATTTCCACTTAGTGTTGGCTGGCTGAGCTCCTGTGAGATTCAACAGAGACCAAGCAGTTTGTGTACAAATTTTGGGGAAAAAGAAAAGCCCTTACTTTATTTTGACCGAAGGGTTACAGTAGCAGAGTCTGAACAACAGTGTTTTTTGTTAATACCATTTGCAGGCAGCAGCAAGCCATTAAGTAAAAAAAAAGATAGAGATGGAAGGCTTTTTCAAATATAAATATGCTTTATTGTTAAAGAGTGTTTATAGGAAGAATAGTTATGGAAATGAGGAGCAGTTGCATTTAAATAACACTTTAATTTGAAAATTAAAGAGCTGGCTACATAAGCAAGTTGGTGTGAATTTACAGTGTTTAGCTACTCTGGGTCACCTTTGTGTCCCATAGAAAAAATGAAGGACAAGCTACCTTGCTTTCTCATGAAAGGAAAGAGCATGACTGCATGTAGTTTCTTGTGTTGTTTTATTCATACGCTGATCTGGCTTCCGATAATTGCCTGATATACCCATACCATTAGTTCATCTTAAAAGATGAAAATGTTAATGAACAGGATTAAATTATCTGTAACTTCATGTCATTTAATCCTGACTAAATGCTTGTAAACAATTTAGATATGTACTATTAAAAATTAGTGAAATTCTTTAGACAGAAGGCTATCTTTGTGGACTGGAAAAATCTTGATTGTGACATCTCATCTTTTAGAGATGACTTTACATCAGTGCCAAAAGACAACATGCAGTGGGATGAAGTCACTGGTTCATAGCATGTCTCCTTTGTTTAAAATAAACAAGCAAAAAAAGCGAACAAGAAACCCCTTCTTTTTTCATTCTTCCGAAGCGTAATCTGTTCTTTTAGATGGGGTGATTGTAAATGCTATTAATTTATGCTAGTAAGCAAAGCTACTAAAGAAGGACTGGTGCTTTATACCCCCAAATACAGAGGAAGTTCTCTCAATTTCCAGTCATACGTCTTCTGGTGAATTAATTGATTTGAGCAAGAGCAGCCTGCTCAAGAGATTTTTTTTTTTTTTTGACCTCAAGATATTTTGCGTAAAATATCTAAAGAATGAATCCTTAGATTTCTTTTAAAACAGATATATAACTGTGACCTAAATTTTATTGAGAGGACTTTTTAAGCTTTTGACATAACTTCTGTTGTGCTCTTAAATGTAGCTCCTTATATTTTTTAGTGCTGGCTTACCCTGTGTTACCCTGTAATAAAGCCTCTTTATATAGAACCAAGGAATCATCAAGAAAGGCAGAAGTTGGTAGTTTAATGAGGCAAATTGATTGCAATTAATTTCCTTTATCCAAATAGGGAATTTGAATAAACAGTTTGAATAATTAGTATTGCCTTATTGATGATTTCTAGTGTTGTGCTGCTTGTTACTTAGTAGACAGATGTATCTAGGATTTTCCTGCATCTGAAACAAAATCTGTTCTTGTTCTGCAAGTGTCCCTTTCAGGAGGGAGCTGTCGCTTGCTAGTATAATGTCTTCATAATTTGTTTTACTTGGTTTCATAACCATATTTTAGCATGGTCCGTTATTTACAATGCATGTCTTTTAGGACCAATTGAAAGTGTTTCGTTTTCAATGATGGTATTTTACAACGTGCATTATTTATAGCAGGGAAGAGTCATAGTGGGGGAGACAAAGGAGGACATCGTCCTAAACCTCAGGTTATCTCATCTTCCAGACAACTTAGTGAATGCCATTTACACTGCCAGTGCTTGTTATATTTTTGGAACTGATCTGATCACTGGTACTTAAGGCAAATATTTTCTGTATTTCCTTATGTTTTAGAGTTATTTGATAGGATATCGATGATGGTAGATTATACTTTGCATATTAGTAGAAATTAATGATCTAGAAAATTATATCTGTTTTGCTGCATTTTTGTTTTGATTATTTTGTGAAACTTCTTAGAAAGGGAAGGTAGGTGTCTTTTATATATCTAGTTCCATTCCCGACTCCCAATATCCCCAAAACAATTTTGTGATTATATCCTTTGTTTAACAGAGAGCTTGATCATTTAGAAAAAAACCACAGATGCAAATCAGTGTTATTTTGAGAGCCGGGACTTGTGCGCTCATCTGATTATTGTTCCTGGATAATTTCTAAACAGTGTCTCTGCTCTGGATGCCCCCTGGGTCCCATGAAGTCCATTTCAGAATCAAGTCTGGATTCTGAAAAAAGGACATACATGTTTAAAGTGCAACCTCTGGCACAGCGCGACCTAGTCCCCTGCGCCAAAATGGTCCTGAAACCTCCTGCTTGGCTGCTGCCTAATCCTGGTGGCAGTAACGTGCTGTAGGTGACTTGGGTGTTGACGTGAGTTTCTGAGGTGCAACCGATCCAGCTTTGCTATGTGAGCAGAAACCACACACTTTGCTTTATCCCGGCCAGGGCCCATGCCTTTCTCCACCCATCTTCCTGTGGCCATTGGTTGCTGCCACGCTTTAGAACGTGAGCTGCTCGTGGAGCATCCCACCTTATTTATAGTGCTTAAAGCACTTGCCACGTGGTAGCTGTAGGAAAGGAGATTTCCCACCCTGTTGGCATCTTCCTCAGGAGCAGCATAACCACTAGGACATTTCCAAGATGGAACTGATCATCATCTGGGTGGGTGAAGTTGTTTTAGAAAAGAAGTCAAGCTTCATTGGGCAGGGTGGGGAGGACAGGCAGGAAAAAACACAGGCAAAAGTAGCCAAGGGATGAGGCACTGGCAAATTGAAGGAAGAAGGAAACGTGGCTTCTAGTCCTTCTTCCAAAGGGTGTTCGTTCGCTTAACTGGTGTTTCATTTAAGACCCATGTTTCTTGCGCGAACAACCAGAATGCTGAGCTTGTGGCTATAGCAGCTATAGCTCGTACAGCTTCCACCTTCTTCAAAGGAGAGCTGTAGCCTGTAGCCAGCCTGTTGCATCGTCACTTACATTGGTGGCCTGCTCTGCGGACATGCAAAGTCTATGGCTTTCTTTCATAGTCTCACTTTGAGTCCTGGAAACTGTACTGTAAAGTGGTTCTTGGCATAGGGTTGGTTTCCTGTTTACTTCTGTCTTCTTTTTTTTCTTCTCTTTCTTCCTCTACCCTCATCAGTTCATCCACTTCCTTAGTCTATCTTTGACTTAGCCACTGTGGCTCACCCTCCACTATATTTGACCACTTACCAGACTGGATAGGAAATCATACAGTTTGCAATGGTGTCCTTGAAGCATCTAAGATGCATGGTTTGGCTTATCATAAGAAAACGTCACTGAACATTACTGGTGGTGTTACCACAAGAGGTAGAAGAACCTGTTTCTTAGACATGCCTTCCGAAATCTCAAGGGACTTCCATTACAGTGCAGAACATGGCTTTATTAGTTACGTGTTGGCAAAGAAATAGCATTGCTAAGCTGTAGAGAGATAAATAGGTTTAATCCCTAACATAAATGAGGGTTTAAAAAGAAAATAGAGGAAATGAAAGCTTTTACATATGTAAATAATTCACAGATGGGTATGTACAGTTGCTAGGTAATGAAAACAAGAGGAATTTTTTTTTTATCAATAAGGTGAAGATTTGCAAGTCAGAAAAATGAAAGGTTTTAAGTGGATTAGCGTTCAAGGAAAAAATGATTACATTTTTATGAATATCCTACAAGAGTTACATTTGAGTAACATGAAAAACATATTAAAGGTCTTTCCCAGCTATTGTTCCAATATCGCTTTCAGCATATCCACATGTAGTTTGGCTATAATGGTTTTCAAATTTGCTATATAAAATCTCAGTAACTCAGTGCAATAGAAGGGCAGTTGGAACTAAGTTACGAAGATGGTTTGGAAGCTAAAGCTAATGTGCCAGAGGGAACGCAGAATGCAGTGTAGCCTCCTTCACATGAAGTCAGGTTGTTATTAAGTCGACCAGAAATTGGAGGTTGGATGTAGATTTTTTTGGAAGAAATTCCTTAGTTGACCCCATGCAGGAAGTCAGACTAGGCTGCTACAATGCTCTTTTTGGGCCTTGAAATTTCTTGCAAACGAGAATTTTCTTGGTGCTTTTTGTATGACTTAGCCTGTTAAACTTTGTCTGTCTGTTATTCTGTGCCATTTCGTGCATATTAATTTTTTTTGTTCAATTTCTTCATTTTAGGTTCAAGGAAATTTTGACAAAGTTGAATTCAACAGGATGTGCTGGACTCTCTGCGCTAAAAAGAACCTCTCTAAAAGTCCTTTGCTGATTAGTGATGAAGATGCATTTAAAGTGTGGGTTATTTTTAACTTCTTATCAGAGGACAAATACCCTTTAATCATTGTACCCGAGGAGGTAAGAAACAAAAACTTAAGCTGTTTAACACCGGTTTGCTTAATGTCCCAGTTGAACTATGTTAATGTTTGCTACTCTCTAGAGATTTAAGAGAAAATAATTGTTTAATATAAAACTTCTATTCCCCTCTTTTAATAATGTAAGGCCTCGGGTGCTTTTCTTTGTCTTCCAGGGTGCATATGCAGGGATTCCCACAGGATACTTTAGATATTGATGGCTGTATGTGTCTGTCATTTAAACAGCCTGGATTAAATGGGACGTGCTGCTTGCCCTCCAGTAAATAGCTTATTTTACTTTTTGTGAGGACTGACTGGTGCTGGGGAGACTAGCTCCAGTACCAACACTCGGAGCTGTTGAGGTTCTTGCTTCGCTCATGAGTAGTTCATGTATGTGATCTTTAATCACTGCGCTTGCTTATATGTGATTAAAATTTTGCATAGTTAGTACATCAGTGTGATTCTGAAAAAAAATTCTCCCCTCTCCTCTGTGTTACCATGACTTGCAAGATGAGTCTTCAGTCTCATGTTACCCTCCTGATGAAAAGAAGAAGTACGAACTTTTCTGATGATGTCTGTTTCTGATCAAAAGCAGCCACCACCTGAGCACTCTTGCTTAAAATGGTTGAAGGAATAATGCCAGAGAGATTTATACTTTAAGTTCATGAACAAGTATGGGCAACGCTCTAATAGGTATTTTAACCCTAAAGCAAGATTTCGGTATCTTCACAATTCTCCCCTTGGGGAGGCGCAGGGGAAGAAGCAGAAAGATCAGAACTGTATGCGTAAATAATCTCTTGCAAAGCTGTATACAGAAATCTCAGGGGTTTGCAGTTCAGCATTGGAGTACTGATTAATAAATATTTGCAAACTGTTGAACAGTCAGGGGTCAAAACATTCTGATTGACATGCCACTATGACGTAACTGTTGGACTCCAAGCTGTTGTGCCAAGCCATAAAGTACAGATAACTCCCCTATCAAAATAAACTGTTTGGTTTTGCCTTATTGTTCACTTTTTAGCAGGAGACTTTCACTCTGTACAATGCTTCTGTTTTTGCCAGACTGGTGATGACAGGGCTCTACCTGGCATGCTATATTCCCATGAGAAATGGGACAGTCTTCTTTCTTGCTTTCGTGTTTTTCTGTCAGTTCTGGGAGATGGGGATCAGGGTTATAAAAGCTAAGACAGCTCCTTTCTTAATGGTGCCAGATTTGGCTTTGGTAGAAGGTCAGAGCCACTAATAAGTGTCAAAACTGGGACTCAAATCCACGTCTCTGGTTTGTCATTGTGTTCCCCACTGCGCAGCCTGGCTTTCCTGAGGGTAGATATTTCGCATCTCCTTATTTGTTGGCATGGTTAAAAGCTTCAGACCTGCCAGCTCTGAGGTGTTCGCATTGCTCGCTTGCTCCCCTTCTACCAAGCAAGCCTCCAGATTCGTGCTGCTTTCTGTAGCTGATGCCAGGTAATGGCAATATGTCCGTTTGTTGGGAGACGAGCTGCAGAGTTGGCTCCGAGCCCAAAAGAGGTTTTCCAGATTTCATAGCAGCTGCTGTTTGCTTTCCTTTCCATCCTTAATGTCCAGGGTTAACCTGTATTGCTCTTCTACTTGGAGTATTTTTAAAATTCTTAGGGTGGATCTGTGTCTGCATCTCCTTGATTACAGCAAGATTTAAGTTGTGCAATACTGTTCAAAGAAAGGTTATAGAGCCTGACAAAGAAAGGCTGCTCTGTTCTTATCGTATACAATGCACTCTAACCTTTTGCCTTAGACCACACAGGTAATGTAATCAGCCAGTGGAGGAATGCTGTCTGTTGAACACACTCTGGTTTGTGTTGGTCCTCCGTGGGTTCTCTGTGCTTCTGGAAAATTCCATATTTACTCATTTACCCTCTTACACAAAATTCCAAAAGTAAAGATGCAAAGTCTCAATTTCGGTCAGTTTTGCTTTTTCTCTGTGTTACCTTTCATATCTGCCTTTTAAGTTCTTAGTCTGGGGTTTTTTAATGTTAAATCTAAACTCTAGATTTGCAAAACATTTTTTTGTACGAAGTTGTAGTTGTTGTCTTAGTGCTGAGAATTTCTACCTGAAAATAATGCTTTTCAATAGCATTCAAAATCATACTGGTACCTAGTAATGGTATTTTTCTTTCCATTTACTTTTGATGCCTCCTGAGTTCATAATAAAGCTTGATGATACAGTTTTCACCACTTTATATTGCATCCTGTCATTTAATTACAAAATGGCTTGCATGTCATGTATAAAGTGAGGGGATTTTTGCAAAGTGAAGAACAGAGGAGAGGGTGATGGAAGCATCACTATTCTGTGATGTTTATGTTTTGGTGAGAGCAACGTAAACCTCTCATGGGTGATTATAGCTTCCCAGCCAGGGAGCAAGCTTTCCTTCCCGCCTTGTCTGTTGCTCTTATTGTTGGCTGAGAATATTGCGACACTTAATTTACTGCAGTTTCTGGCTTGGAGTCCTTTGTGTGGGATCCAGCTGTTTCCCCTTCTCCCTCCCTTCCACCTCGTAGACTTTTGGGTTTCGGAGATTTTGTTTCCCCTTTATAAGTAACTAGGAAACTTGTCTCCTACTCTCAGGTTGGAAGGGTGATCCCTTGAAGATTTTTGCATCCCATCTTGTGGATGGGAAGGTTATAATAGAGAGAACTTCATAGGTCTCCAGTGAACGTGTTGATACAACTTCATGTGGCTATGATGATGCCTTCTCTTCTTCCTCCTTGGAGGAGCTGCTCTTCGAGACCTGCTTGGGAGTCGGATTTTTTTTTTTTTTTTTTTCTTTCAAATTAGATAAGTGGCTTCTGCCCTCATTTGAACAATTTCATCTCTGGCAAATTCTCCTGCTTGGGTGCAGTTTCTTCTTCTTTGCACTGCGCTGACTAAAGATTGAGGCTGCTGTCCTTCCTTGTTGCCCGTGTTGTGTACTTTTGCGCTAGTGCTGCTGTGCTAGGCCTTTCATAGTAGACAGCTAATTGTGGTGGGGCTGTTACCCCCATCTGCAAAGTGTTAGGTCTTGATTCCCTGCCCAGGTGTTGAATGGGCAGCAAATTGGGAACAGCTGCAGCAAAACCAGAGAAGGGAAAACAGGCTACTTTGGAAAGGTTTTGGAGACACAGGCTGAGGAAAGCTTTAGAAAGAGCAAAGTGAGGAAAGCAGTTACAAAGAGGGAATTGGAAAGCAGTGGAGAGGTGATGCAAGGGCCAGAAGTTGCTCATTTAGCAGAGGCCAGGCTGAAAGCCAGAGGCAGCATCTGGCCTGCGCTCCTTACCTGCTGTGGAAGGAGAGATGGCAGCCCTGCACTTGAGGGAAATAAGGTTAGTAAAATCCAGCATGGGGAAGGGCTTGGGTTGGGGTGTGCAGTTTTGGGATGTGACTTCAAGCTTGAGAGGATCTCTCTATCTTATGGGGAGAAGTCAGGTCACAGAGGGACAGGAGTTGGTGGCTGTGCAGGGCACTGGGCTCAGCTGGTAACGCCTTTGGCTCCAGTGTAGCTTCCGCTGGCAACTGGTGGGCAGCTAGAGCAGTTAGCAGAGTTGGAAAGGAACAGAGATCCATGAATGTCTATTTTGCAAAGATGCTCGTGTCCCAGGGAAATGCAAAATGGTATCAAATCTGAAAGCTCCCTCCCCTTTCAAGTGAGAACCGTTGCTATGCACAAAGTAAAACACTTCTGTGAACTGGGTGAATGTGGTATTTTAAAGACATACAGATGGACTGGAGAAAAACAATGCTGTATTTTGATTGCTCTAGTTAAAATTAGTCGTGATGGACAGCTTTCAGAATTAATACAGTTCTTGGCTAACAACAGAATTGCCTCCTGGTGCAGTAGGCAGAGCTTTACCAAGCAGCTATATCACTATTGCACATGGAAAGTGGGGGCCCGGGTGGGAGCTCCTTCCGCTCCCTGCCGCTGGTCTTTTCCACTAGCTCATCTGAGACGCAGACATCCAAGTGTGTGTTTCCTTCAGCTCTCACAGGCATTACCTCTTCCATGAGAAGGGTAAAATAAAGGGAAGAAAGGTGGAGAGAATTGTAGCCGTAAGAGGAGAAATATTTCTAGTCTGTCATGAGTTTCCCTTACAACTCACCTCTTAGTTGTTATAGGCTCATTTGTGTGCCTTGGTACTGTTTAACCAGACGTTTTCTGTTTTATAAAAAGGTTTCCAAACACTTCCCCTTTCTTATTTCTGGACATGTGACTGCAGCCTTGGGAATGCTTTATCGCCTGAAAGCTGTAGTATGTGGTTAGCTGTGTTTCTGGGCCATCCTTAATGGTGAAACTTGCAGATAATGTGCATTGCAAGCTGCACACTCTTTGTGTGTTGTAATACAATGTTCACATAACTTAAGTAAGCCAAGCATGTTTGGTGTCTTTGCTTTTTAAGCCTGGCTTCTTGAGGAAAGAAGATTTGTACAGTCATTTTTCACTTGTCCTCTAGCCTTCAACTGTATTAACACGTGGCATTTCTAATCCTCCTAGTTAGGACAAAGAGGGTCCAAACCTTGTATGGCTTTCTGTGCATTTGAAAATGAGGTGATGTTTTTTAGACTGCAGAGGTGAAAGTCTGAAGCTGTCCAGTGGTGATTCTTCTGGAGGTATTTCTTGCAGAAAAAGTTTTTTTGTGACTACGTTTGCTTCCTTGTTCTGCATTCTAGTATCAGAAACTGATATAGTGAATGAAATAGTGGGAATTGAACCTTGGCCATTCAGAAATAAAATCAAAACTGATACAACTAGAATGAAAGCTGCTTGTGTGGGGTTTTAATTGACCCATGACCTCTACAAGTTGATGATGATGGTTAGAAAGATGTTTAGTCACTTGTGACTTGCATCAGTTCTTCCCATTTCACTACTCTTTTCCTTGATTGCTGCAAAAAATAAGACAGCTTTCAGCTTATGCAGCAGGTTGTCCTTGGGATTTACATGTTTATATGTTACACTGTTTTTTGAGTTGATCTTTAATATATTGCTTAATGCTAATTTAATTTTAAAAAAAAAGAAAGAAGATAATGGCTCACACTGCATAATGAACACAGTTTTTGCAAAGTCTATTCATCCAGAGTAGTTATTGTCCATGAAGTTTAATAAATTCTGGTATGGGGATTTTTTTGTTGGTGGAAGGGAAGAAACAAGTATTTGACTTCAAAGTAAGTGGTGTTCTGATGGGATGGAAAAAAGGAATTGATGATGACTGTGAAAGGGGATATAATTGCTTTCATGTCTCTTGCCCAGTAACATGTACTTCCACAGAATTTTGTACAATGTGAATAGACTTTTTACATCTGCTCTGTTAATATCACAAACCTTATTTGAATAGCATGAACCAGAATAGCCTTGTCTGCTCTGCTCTGCTGGGCACAAAGGCTTCCTTGACATTATTTTTCATTTTTCATCTTCTAAGAGACCCACTTGTATATCAGAAAAATATGTGAAACATCTATGATACTTCATTCCCCTTGGAGGATAGTGCCAGGAATACCTGAAAAAGCAAAGCAAATAGGTATTGAAACATGGGAAGAGAAAGTGCCCTCTGAAAGAAGGTATCAAACAGGCTGCATAGCTCATGTTAAAGACCCTCTGTTCTTTATATTATTTTTGCTTTCTCTTGGCAAAATTCTGGCTGAAATGTTTCTCTTGATTTGAGATGGAAGCTGTTTTTCATACTGTGGAGCCAGTTAGTCTGTACTGGCGTATGTAGCATTAGCAACCCCCCTGTGTTTTTACGTCCGTATCTGAAAGTGAGTAAGGTCCAGTCAGAATAGCAGCAAACGTTGCTTCACGTTTGCTTTTCGACACTCTACTTTTTAACCACAAAAGTAGGTTATGTTTGAGCCAGTAGACTTAATTTGTCAGTTATTTGCTGAGTTGACATGTCTCTTTGTGGAGGAGGGGAAATGTTTGCTCTCAGAGGTTCCTCATTTGAGCACGGAATGAATGGTCTCTTCTTTGCTTCCACGCTTACCAGATCCAACTTACTTTTTTATATTTACCTCACACTGTTCCATATTTATACCCGTCCCCAACACTCACTGTTGCTATTGAGCAGATATGTTAGATAAAACATATCTGGGACTTTGGTTAGCCATGTATTTATCTGAATGCAAAATAAAGCTTTTTTTTTTTTTTTTTTTTTTTTTTAAATTAAATTGTAATATGCACAGGTCCTTTTTCAGTTAAGATGACTTAATGTATTTTAGAATAATGAGATATTTTATGTACTTTAATGAGATTTGTGGTCATGTTAGTGACTTGCAGGTGGGGGGTTAGCAGACTTAAATGTTTAAATCTGTTCTAATAGCCAAAATAAGGTAAAATGTGTACAAATTATATTAAAGGAAAGGGTATGTTGAGTTATTTTTAGTGCATTACATGATAACGTGTACTAGCCAACAGTTTTGCCTTGCTTCTTTTCCAGACCATTAGTTTGATATACATTTTGCTCATATGGCTTGAGCAAAAAAGTGAAAAAATCTATTCAGGTATGATTTTTTTTGTGTGTCCCTTTGTCTGCAAGTAAGTCCTAGTACTTTGAGATAATTAACCAAAGGAATTTGAGAGCTGCATGCCTTAAGCAGTGTAATAGGTTGTGAAATCTTGGAACAATACATTTTAAAGTTAAAGTTCATTAAGTTTTAATGATTTATTTTTTTTTTTTTTTTAATTTGGCAGGTATATTATCTACGTAATTAAGCCTCAGTTATTTTAGCTTTCCTTTCAACTAAAGTACAGGATCGTAGTTCAGAACTGGTGCTGTTCAGAGGGACTGAGCTGAGTGGCAGAATGTGTTTTGAACATGGGGAAAAAAGTTACTCTTGCATTGATGCCAGAGCTCATTTCAGCTCATCAAATCCAGGTTTTAGGAGGTTTGTTTTGAAACAGGTTTGTAATGCTTCTGTTCTTGCATGCTGTGAAGGGCTTTTTTGGGTTGTTTTTTTTTCTATAGAACTTGCCTGGAGTAGGAAGTAAGCTGCTTCCTGCCTTTAACTGAATGCTGAGGATTTATGGTAGCTGATGCTCAAAAGCCTTGGATTAATTTTTTAACGTAAGGATTTTGGAGAGCTAAAATCAGCAAAGCATATTTTAAAGATTTTTAAAGGAATTAGTTACTGAATTTTACAGAAATCTAGTAAAAGTTATATGTTGGTTGCTTGGGAGGGCATGCTAAAATTTCCATGCTATCATGTGACTGTATTAACTTCAGCAATTCAGAGCTGTACCTGGAAACACTGCAAAGCGTAGTTTTATGACTCGTTCTGGTGAACAGTCAAACATGAGCAGCGGTGACCATCGCACAGCAAACCCTGGCACTGCAGCAGCAGGAGGCCCGTGCCACCCTCTCCTGCCTGCCGCGTGCAGCCTGCGTGGAGGGTGCGAAGTGGGTCTGCAGGTGTGCCCTCCCCGGAGGCTGCTTTCCTCAAATGGCAGACGGGAACAGCACAGAGCTGAAAGTCATCTTTGCTGATTACCATAAGCCTTGTACCCTGTGCTAGTTCCACTTGTCTACAATTTGAATGCCACTTTTGCAGAGCCCTCTCTTCAAATCGTATCTTTGCTAGTAAGAATTGCATGAGGAGCTAAAAATACTTACATGCCTTACTCGGTGAACCTGAAATTAAAAGCAATGCTCTCTACAACTTCTGTACCCACCCTGGAGGCGTATTCTGTGCCTGGCTAGCCTGCCTTCTCTTAAGACAGTCTTTACGAGGAGGATACGACAGCCACATCTTGGATAGATATGTGCTTCTTGCTCATTCAACGGAGCTGGAACTTTCCTCTAGACTGTGCAGTGGCTTTCAAGTAGCTTCTCCATTTTGCTGTGGCGTTAGTCCATGTGCTACTAGAGTGAGACTAAGAACAGTTACTGAGCTGAAATAATAAGAAAAGCCCACGCATCTGTAGGGTGAATTTGGTAATTTACTGCTTTGCCAGATGAGTATGTTTCTTGATCACGGATGTGAGGGGAAGGACGGGATTGGCCTGTACCGGTTGCAAGACAGAGAAGCAGCAGTCACAAAACTAGCATGTATGCTGCATCAAAACCTTGAGGCCTGGGAGTCCTTGTGGTGAAATGTGTGGGGGAAAAAGCACTTCTTTATTTCTTTGTACTCCCAAATCTCTTATGTAAAGACTGCTGGGTGCTCAAAAACCTATTAGACCAGCTGAAAAGTGACGCAAGCTGTAGCTGAAAAGTTAATTTATTCTGTGGTGAAACATCCCCTGGCTCTCTCAGCTGGGGTTTTTCTTACCTGTAGGAGAAATTACATTGTGTTTTCAAGTAGTGCGGAGGAATAGAGATGAACCAGCTGCACGCCTCAGTCGTTTTTGATAGTGGGATTCAGACTCCTGAGTCACTTAGTGTTTCTAAAACCACACCTGAAATAGGTGAACTGAAAGTGGAGCAGACTGTCCTGAAGGATCAACCTTCAGAAAAGCAGCACTGAAGGAAAGCCGTGTTATTTTCACATGCACAGAGAGAATCTGAAAGGATTGTGGTGCTTTCCCTCACCACCTCCACCGGGCAGCGTGTTCCCACCCTGCCGTATCCCTCATGCCTGTAGAGAAGCAGGGGCCCTGGCCTGCAGCTTTGTGGACCGACCTGCTGGGAAGTGGTCCTGTGCTGGCCTTGTGGTGGCTGGAGAGAAAGGCCAGCCCTGTCCCTGCGGTGGGCTGGTGCGGGAGGGTGCTCCGGTGCGGGGTTACTGAGCACCCTCTCCCCTGGCTTCCCCCTTAGGGAGAGCACAGGCGGCCTTACTGTCTGCCTTGGCTGGTTGCCCAGGGCAGTCGGCTTCCCTGCGAGGAAACAGTGAGCCATTACCCAAAATAGCAGAAGGCCACATTAGCTTGGTCTGTCTTCAAAACTGGGTTAAATGCTGTGATTGGTATCCTGTGACTTTGGTCATAGTAACTTAGAACTGAGTGGCTTTTACTTTGTTGTGTAGAGGCCTTTGTAGGAAGAGCCTTTTGTTTAAAGAGCCATGAAAAGCATTTTACATGTGCTCAAAGCTGTAGATGGGCTTAGTTTAAAATACCGAGAACTAGTTTAAAGCGGGAACAGTAATGAGTTTAAAAACAACATAAAAAACAGACAAAAGAAGAAACCCAGCCTTCTTTCCCTCTTTTTCATTCTTGTGTTTATTTGACTAGTGTTATTACCCTGTGTACGGTAATGCTTACAGAATGATGAAAGATTAAAGGAAAAGGAGAGTTTATTTTGGAAACAATAAAAGTGGACGTGAAAAATTTGTTCTTTTACTTCTCTTGATACATCTGCCAAGACTGTGTCCAGTGATGGAGTGCTGGAGAGCTAGAGAAGAGGGGTCAGGTGAAGACTAAGATATGTGATCATACCTTGGTAGTTTTTCATTTCACTTCTTGTCCAAACTGCCATCTTTTCTTAGGTTTTCTAATTTGTTTGCTTTTTATCCTACAAGAATACTTTTTGAAACTTCTTGCTTTCTCACACTTCAGTCATCATGGTTTGGAAGCTGTTGCAGGGAAGGTCCCATGTGTTCTGTGGGAATCTGAAATATTAAAAGAGGCTGTCAGGTTCAATTCTTTGTTTCTTTACTACGAAGAGAGTAGCTGCGGGATGGGCTTGGCAGTCAAAAGTTCAACTGAGACAGGAGCCTAAAATTTTTGCTAATTAAACCACCTACGTTTAGGGGCCTACATGTGAACGTAGGAATCTAGCTGTAATGATAGTCTCTAGAGAAGCTTAGTTTACAGCTCCAAAACCCTTAATTTCCATGCCTGCTGAAAATGATTAATTTCTGTTTGTATCTCTGTACAGATTGAATATTTACTTAAAAAACTCACCGAAGCAATGGGAGCAGGCTGGCAGCAAGAGCAGTTTGACCATTATAAGATTTCTCTCAACACCAGTCGAGAAGGTCTTTCTGTATGGGAGCTGATCGATCTCATCGGAAGTGGGCAGTTTAGTAAAGGGATGGACCGACAGACGGTGTCCATGGCGATCAATGAAGTCTTTAATGAGCTCATATTAGATGTACTCAAACAGGTAAGAACCACAGAGAACCAATGTTTTAAAGTAGAACAATTTATTGCGTAATTAGAAAATGTTCAACTTGTACTGAAATTTCTTCACCTGATGGATAATGAGCAGGGGGAAATTAGGTAAATTACTTATAAGGGTTCTTTAATATGAGCTTATTTTTATAAAAGAGAAATTGTGCTGCTGTTCAGATTGTTGTAATTGTTGCAGTATTATGAATGAGTTTGTTTTTAGAAAGTAAAAGAAGCATGCTCTGTCTTGAAATACAGCCTTTTTTTATACTAGTATCAACTGCTTATTAGCTGACAGAATAGCTGCAACACGCTGTCAGTTCTTAAACTGGTCACAACTCTTCAATCTTTGAAAATGCTTTTTTCTAGTTTCAGTTACATTGTAGCAAATATAAGTTGTGCTGATGATAACCTCAGATTTCAAACAAGGGGGTCTGGAGAAAGGTATTGCTCCAGCTGAAAGGTTTGCTAAGTTGCCCCACTTCAACAGGGCAAAAAGATGTAGAAGAGCTCCCGAGCTCTCTCCCTTCTTGTTCTGCTTAGCAGGCCACATGACTTACAACTTACTTACCTGTACTCAAACGCAAGAAGTCATGCTGGCCTTTATATTCTTAGCAAACTTCTGTCAATCTTCAGTTTCTTCAGATTTCCAGTGGCTGGATTATCAGTTTAGGAATGGCTTTAAAAACTGCATTTCTTTCGTGGGAAGTATAAATATCACAGGGACCTAGGGGTCACAGCAGAGCTTACCTAGAGAGCTATTTAAAACTGACTTTTACCTGACAGAGAATTTTTTCATCTTTGATTTCTTGGCTTCTTGGTGAGGAGAGAAACAAAGGCTTTCTTGGCAGGCTTTCCAAAGCTGTTCTGAAGAAATCATCAGAAGGTCTTGGCAAAGGAAATTCTTTCAGAATATCCACAGAACAATGCAAAAGTCTATTTTTGTTAACTGCTGGTTGCCTGTTGGAGGTGAGGGCTGGGGACACACACACACACAGAGTCAGTAGAGGGTGAAATGAAGTCATTCTGCTTTTTAATACCATGAAAATAAAATAACCAGTGTCAGGTCAGTCCTTCCACTTGAAACTTGTGAGGAAATCAGATTTCTTTTTAGTTTTGATACTGCATTGTGTCTTTCTTCCCCCGCCCCCCCCCGGGCTTTTTTTTTTTTACTGTCTCCTTTCTTTCCTCTCTTGGTGGCTGGGCCTCTTTCTCAAGGATGTCTGAGTGCCTTTGAATGGTTCCGTGACACTTAAAAATAGTTTGTGTCAAGATTTGGCCCAGCACCTCCTGGACAGTCACTGGCCTAATGGAGAACGGAGTTCCCTGTGTGACTTACAGACGTCTGGTTCAGTCGCAGCTTGTACCCTGATACCTTGTTGATTCACAGAATTGTCCTGTTTATTGCAGTATATGATTACTTCAAGGTAATTAATGACATATCGTATCATAGCCAAGTGTCATACTACCCGTTTTATTGTACACTTATCCTGGATGTCCAAGGCTTATGGAGGGGTAGCAGTGAAAATTAAATTTGTGATACTTAGTTTGCTGAAAGACATGTCCTTCATGTGATAGTTGGTGTGAAAAGATCCCCAGGAGCTGTCAGTGTGCTCTTGGAAGGTGAGAAGCAGCTGATGCACTGAAATAATAGATGAAAATTTTGCAGAAATTTGGGGGGAAAATATCAGTCTGACTTGGCTGTGAAAGCAAATTCAGAATGTCAGGAAGGGGAAAAACACCTGGTTATGACTTAGACTGTGTAAGGCATGAAAGAATGAAGCTGCGGGAGTCCTTTACACACCCTTGCGACCACCCAGACCTCGGACTCGAGTACGGAGGCAGCAAACAAAGCTGTTTTTCTGTGCATTTCTGTTTTGGAGCAAGGGGGTGGGATGGCACAGGGGAATAGGCGCGGCCTTGGCTCTGGCCATGTTTAACTGGCTGGAAAAGTTGATGAGCTGTATGTGTAGGGGGGTTGTTTCTTTTTTGTTTGTTTTGTTTTGTTTTTTAAACAAAAGAGCTTCTCCAACTGTCCTGATTTTTTTTTTTTTTTCCTCCCCTCAGACCTGTGCAGAAAGACACCTTTGACTTAAATATGCCACAGCACATGTATTTGCCATATTTTTGTACCCAAAATTGCTATAGCTAAAAGCCATTACAGAAAAGTGCTCCTTGGTCTCCTTTCCAACTTTTCCATCCTCTTAATTTGGAATACTTTGAGTACAATGCTTTCTGTATGGCTTGTTCATAGCTATATTGACGTAGCTGTTTCAGTTTCATCTGTGGTTTGACTTATTTTGAAGTTAGAAGTCAGGCAAAATTATGGAAGTAATTGGGGAAAATGCTTTCAGAAATGGCAGGTATAGCTGGAACACTGGCAAACTTTGAAACTCTAGATTAAAAACTGACTAGGTCACAGCAGTGCCCCTGATAAGATCACTAAAAATCAAATGCCTGAAAGAATGACCAATTATTGTATCATTCTCTGTGCACCTTCTTCCATGAGATGGTTTTGAATTGCCATAGCTACACTGGATAATGTATAACAGGGTTACTAGTATAACTGCACTTAGTATTAGCTTATATTTTATATATGTTAATATTCAATAGAGGCAAACTTGGATGATTTGGTCATGATACCAGCCCTATTTATTGTCATTACAGAAGATTATAATTTTTATTCTTCTATTTGTATAAAGCTCAGTGGCAAAGTATGGACTTCTCTTTCTTCTTTTGAAGTAGTCTTGTTAAGGCTTGCAAGTGTTTTTCTCATATAGGAAGTTGAATGGATCATCTTTCAAGGAAAATAAAATACCGTGAGTGAAATCTTGGCATTGTTTTAATCAAGGTACAACTCTGTTCCCTTAAGGGAAAATCCAGGCTTCACCAGTGTTCCCATATCCTATCCAGTAAAGATGCCAGGAGTATGGTTCTGTTATCCGTTTCTCTAACATACACATACCTCCCTCATCCTATATGGGATCGCTTCTTCAATGGGGTGCAGCTAAATGAGCGTGTTGGCAGGGTAGAGCCACTCCCAGGGCAGAGGTGCTTCTGCTTTGTCCCTGAGAATATCCCATAACAGGCTGGATTTACAGTGCATAGATGCAGGCCTACATCTGTCACTGGGGCATGCTTCCACACATGCTTCCATGCTTTTTTAATAACGGCTGTCATTAAAGTATTACAGGTGAGCCTTAGTGATGGCAAATGTCTGTGCTTGACTGAAGAAAATTAAATAGTAAAGGTCATCAAAGAGGCCAGAGAGTCATAAAAATAACTTGATAATGACATAATAATTGTTCAGTTCTTCAGGTAACCCAGTTACTTAAAAACTGGACAGGAGAACAGTGAGTAGTTTCTCATGGGCTAAACAATTAGCAGTGTGCTGGTATTAGGAATGGAAGTGTGTTGGTGAAGCATTTAGGGCCTGGAGCTAACTTTTCCGTGTGCTCTATTGGGCCTTTAAGCCACATAACTAGAAGACCAGGTGGTTCAAGAGATGCCGGGCATTTCAGCTGATCTGTTGCTTTTTACAGGGCTATATGTTGAAAAAAGGTCACAAAAGGAAAAATTGGACGGAACGATGGTTTGTGCTAAAACCCAATATTATTTCCTACTATGTAAGTGAAGATTTAAAGGACAAGAAGGGGGACATCATATTGGATGGCAACTGTTGTGTGGAGGTAAAAAAAAAAAAAAAAAACACCACCAAAAAATATGAATGTCTCTACAGATAAGAATTAATTCTTTTTTGTGTGCAGGATGGATTCCTGATATCTTTTGTTAATGGAGCTTTTTTTGCTGTATATAAAAACAGTTCATAAACACTCTTTTAATAAAGGTTTTTAGTGCTGGTATTTGTAGTGCTGCAACAGATAACTGCATACGTGGGGCTTGACAATGTAACTTAGATTTCAGTGTTTGCAAAGCTAATCCTTTTGTTACCCGTTCCAGGCCTTGCCTGACAAAGATGGAAAGAAATGCCTTTTTCTCATAAAATGTCTTGATAAGAGCTTTGAGATCAGTGCCTCTGATAAAAAGAAGAAGCAGGAGTGGATTCAAGGTGAGGTTTCAAAAATCTTAGTTATGTGAAAGTTAAGGGAAGCTGAAGTCTTTCAGCTGTGCTTTACTCAAATTTGAAATTCTTGGTCTTGTGATTTTTTCACGTCTCCATTTTGGGCACATGGAAAGGATCTTTAAGGAGCCTGAAACTCAGGAAGAACTAAGGATCCACGTCAGGGGAATTGGTTTCTGTCATTTAGGTGCCTCAATTTAGGCAGCCATAACCAAAATGAAATGGATATTATTGTTGTTTGCTTTTTCTATATTGGCTGTACTTCTAGGGATGGGGAAGGGAAGAGGAATACAGTGTAAATTGATGCTTTTGGGGAGAAAGGGAAAGCTTGTTCATTTCAGCATCATAAAATACTGGCTTTGCTTTTACAGTTTTGCTTGAGGTAGTATGATTTGGTGAGCTGAGGATAAGGCTGGGAATTCCTTTTCTATTCTCACGGTGAAGTTATTCCTTCTGAGACCTTCCCAGATACGTGCTGAGTGATACTTATGTGCATCTTTTGCAGAGTGAGGTAGAAGCCCTTGCAAAGCCACTGTTGCCAATGCCATTGAAGTATGTACAGCATTTAATTATTTGGAGCTGTGTGCTTTCATTTGCACTTCCCTTTTTACCTAAAGCATGTACTTAATTGCACCAAAGTCAGATATATGACGAATGATTACTTAGTTCCAAAAGGAGATCTTTTTTCACAGTTGTAGTAGTTGAATAAAATATCAAAATCATCTGCTACTCCTCAGCTTTGCTCTCTGCGTATTTCCTCACTGAATATAAGTGAAGTGAGAGCTACTGTCTTACTGGGAGAAAGCTTTCCCTTGGAGTATCAGTAAGAATAAATGGTTTAAGGTTGGTTCCAACTAAGGGAAGTAAGTGATGTATATATTAGACAACATCTTACTGCTTGATTAGAGTCACTGAGTCTAAGTAGTAAGAAATCTTGAAGTGTTGGGTTTTTTTTTTTTGCAGCTAGGCGTACAAGTCACTTGTATGTCCATGTCCTGTTAGAAATCAATATTGGAATTGACATAAGCCATTGGAATTGCTGAGCCTTATCCTTGTGGCACGCAGCCAATACTGAAAGCCAAGTGTCTTTCACTTTTGGTTTGTGTTGACAGCTAGGCTGATGAGAATTAGGAGAACTGGCAACGGTTATTTCTGATGTAAAAATACATTAAAAAAAAAACCCCAACAAACAACACACCAGCACAAGTATTCATTCACTAAGGCTATCCAGAAAGTTTAGCATTTCCCTTCACTGGAGTTATCTTCCTCTCCCTTTGTCTTGCATGTTCCTTTCCAGCCATACAGACCACTGTAAACCTGCTGCGAGCAGGGAGCCCTCCACCCCACAAAGAAGCACGCCAAAAACGAAAAGAATTGCGCCAGAAGCTGTTAGCTGAGCAAGAGGAGCTGGAGCGGCAGATGAAAGAACTGCAAACAGCTAATGAGAACAAGCAGAAGGAACTGGAGACCGTGCGAAAGGTGGGAGTCGAAGCTGCTAACCTTCAAGCTTTAAGCTCAATCTCTGTGGTTGAGCTGGGCTTCTTGAATTATAATTAGGCATCTATTTCCTGTTCAGGTGTTCAGACACATTGAGCGAACTCCTCCAGAGGAGGTGAGCTTGTGTCAGCCTCAGCCCCTTGAGCAAGCAGACCTGCTGGTTGATCCTGCAGTAAAGCCTGCAGCATTGACTGCTTCAGCAGGCTCGGGGTAACTCATGTGGCGCAGCCCTGTACTTATGAGAGTATTGTGACACTAGTGTAGAAGAAAGCCCCAGCTGTGAGGATGGTGTTTGGGGACTGGAGAGTTTCATATTTTCAGTTACTTGTGGGTTTTTTTGTTTTCCTTTTCTGTCAGACATGTCTGTCAAACTTGGGGCTTTCCATTAAGATTTTCTTACAATTTTATTAAAGTAGTTTGGGAGAGATTTGTAGAGCTGAGACACATAGCAACTGTTTATAAACTGTTTAAATGCATGTTCCTTGTAAATGCTGGATTGACTTCTAAAAGCCTGAGAATTGGACTAGAAATCTCTGAGTATTAGCAGAAGACTTGCTGAATACATTATTTTCCTTGTAGACAGCTTTTTAGTCTAACGGCTGGCAGGAGACACCAAGGTGCCTTTGCTGTGGCTGCACACTCTAACAGTAGATTGAACAGGCTCATGGATCTTTGTACTTTGGAACAACTGGTACCTCTGCAGTAGTTCTCCACAGAGACTAGATTAGCATCCAGATATACTTTCTATCTTTTCTTTTTAAAGACTTGCAAGAAGAGTTACTATGGCTTTTATTGCTGTGATACCTTTTAATGAATGAGGAGTGTGCCTTGGAAATAGCTTAGAATGCCATCAAATGCCTCCCTCCCCACTGCTGCCTAACATTTCAGCTGCTGAGTCCCTGCTGCTAGAGCAGTCCAGATCCTTGCTCTGTGCTTAGTCTAAATACCTTCCTAAATTAATTTGATTTTTTGCATTCCCATTTAGGACAAGTCTGCATCATAAATGAAAAACACTAATTTTAGCCCTCAGTTAGAAAAAATTTTAATGATCTTGGGGGGCGGGGGGGAAGAAGCTATAAATATTGTGAGAGCATGTTAAAGGTGCTGAGTCTAGAAAGCAAATAAAATCATCCAAAATGTATCTTTTTAAAAGTCTTGTCATTAAGTCACAATTTGTGGCGAGGAGAAATTTGTCTTTTTTTTTAACTAACTTTGCACTGACAGTACTGATGTGGGTATTACTCTGTTTGCCTTAAATGGAGTCTGACAGTGGAAAACCATTTTTTAATTTAATTTTAGCACCTGTATTCTACCATGTGTTTAAGATTCAGAATGCAAAATATGCTTTAAAGGATAGCCTGTGTTACCTGCAAGTTATTGGTAAGTTATCTACCTGTTAACAGAAATCATAGGGCTGGATTTCTGTTTCGAGTTTACTTTATGGAGAAAAAGTTAGGAGGGAAGATAACATGAGAGCAAACCCAAAGGAGCAGTAGGATGTTGACAGGCTCCAAGGAGTTTGGTAGAAATCACAATGGGTAAACTAAAGAGAGTTGTGGCAAGAAGCATCTTTTGAAGTGTACTGGATTAAAATGACTGCTCAAGGAAAGTAGTTTAGTCTCTGACGTGAACTACTCCACTTTGACTAAGTGGAATTAGTGGGGAGGTACTGTGTTGGAGGAACTTAAAAGTGTTTGATTAGTTAGAAAAATGTTCTTCAAGGAAAAGGCTTTGTAAATGGTTCAGGAAACTGAATTGTTCTGGAAAGCTTAGAGTTAGATTTGCTCCTGATGGCAGTGAGCCACCACTTATGCAGCATCTGCCAAAGTGCACTCTAGGCTGGTTCGTATTTTGATAGCTCCTGCAGTAGAAAATTTCAGAAGAATAAGAGTCTTTGTCTAAAATAGATTTTTTTTCATATTTTTTAATGGAGTTTTGAGATACACACATTGAACAGACTGAAAGATAAGTTTTCTTACCAAGAGAGCATGCACAAGACTTGTGCATCCTTTCTGTTTCAATTTGGGGTCTTGCATGGGATTCAGAGACTCTGTGCTAACTAACCCCTGCTGGAATGGTGTGTTCCTGTTGATGCCCCCTCCCTCCCCGCCCCCAACATTTGGGACTTTTCCCTAAGCTACATAGATGTTGCCAGTAACCTTACCTGCCAGGAATTGATGTCCTCTGGCATGAATTAAGCAGGAAGTTGCTGATAAAGAGTGGACAAACAAGGTATTTTCTTGTTGAGCTCTCTGGCAAAAGCCTAGCACCCACCCTTGCCTGTGACTCTGCATGTTCACCCCCTCAGCTCAGTATTGGCCGTGTTTGTTTAATTTCAAAGCGGGGAAGGAAATCAAAAGAAAATTTCACTTAAATAGGCTTCTTGGATTTGACTACAGTTACATGCTTTTAAATGTTCTGGCAGAGGAGGAATACTGCTTCTAAAAGACTGGCATCTTTTAAGCCTTTCAAAGGAGAACAATTCTGTGCTATCTTCTACAGCTTAAAAACAGAAACTGGGAGCCTTATCCTTCCCTTCTTCCCATCTATTTCAGATTAGAGTGATATCACAAGCACTTAAAGGAATGAAAGCTTTAGCTTGGCAGTTTTAATCGTTTAGGCATCTCATTAGTTCATCTAGGTTGTGTGAGGGAAGATGGTTTAAATGTGGTACCTGCCAAAAATACTAATGATGGGTGTGCTGCTCTTACTGAATGTCTGTGGAAGCAATTTCACCAGCCTAGCGTATGACAAAAGAAGGGTGCTTGCTTTCTGTTTCCTGTGAAGCATCAGATAAGTTTCTTAGGAAAATTCTGTGAAAGAATTATTTTGTTTTCAGTATTGGTAAAGTTTTGGCTGGTGCTTATACATTTCTAACCTTCTGTGCATTCTAAAAACACATGCTATCAAAATCCTGATGAAAGGAAAAATTGTAATGACTATCTTTATTTGTGAAATAAAGATGCAAAAAAAGTTAAGTTGCCAAAAGATGTGAAAGTACCAGCAGCTGTTTCCTAGGCCTTCGCTCTGACTAGGCTAATTTTTCCCCTAATTTCAAGTGATGATTATTGACTAGAATTTTATTTACCTTACATGGCAATTTTGGGGATGTTAAAGGTATGTGATTCACAATAGCACAATAACTTACTATAGTCAAAGTTTGAGGCACTTCTGCTTTCCCGTGGCAATTTAGTGCTTCTCACTTCTGTTTCTGTATGAACTTTATGCATGCTGGCATGTTTTCACTGTTGGAACTCCTGTGCAGTCCCACCTGGGATTGTGGTTTTTCCATAATAGTTTTCTATCTCATATGAGATAGAGAAGGAAATATAGCGATTTCTATTGGTTGTGCAAAGCAGGACTCAAAGGAAGCTTGGAGGAAGTCTGATAATTGACTTTTCATTGGTAAATTCAAAATTGTCTTGCAAATAATAAGATTAAAAATTATATTTAGAGATTGACAATAGCCTCAGACATTTTTAAAAAAATGCTGGTGCCTTAATGCTTTTGAAGATTTCTTCCATTTTTCTTAAAAACAAAAATTGTTAAATAAAATTCCATTCCCTCCAAATGTTTTAGTTCTGACAAATTGTTTTTTCCTTCTTTTCTTCCCCTGACCCTTCTCTTCCAGCAACTGGAAGCAGCAGCTGCTCGCGCTGCTGAGGAAGAGAAGAAAAGACTTCAGACTCAAGTCGAATTACAAGATCGCTTCAGTTTGGAGCTGGAGAGAGAAAAAATGGTGAGTAGTGCACGTGGTTTTTTTGCTGTGATTACTCTGAGTGAGCAAAGCATTCAGCAATGACTCCCCTCACAGGCAGTCACTGAAAGGATTCCACAGATTTTGCGGGAGGCTGGAGAATACAACCAGCGTTGCATTTATTAGAGACATAGGAATAAAACATTTTTACTAGTGAATTCAAATACTGTAACAGCTTGCCTACAATTTGTATAGCATTCAAAGCTTTAAATATTATTGGAAAATTGGGAAAAATTTGACTGTTTGAAGGATAAATGCAGACTAAAGTTATCCTTGCAATTTTCAAAGATGGAAAACCTGAGGCCAGTACGTACTATATGACACTGCAAAATGAACACGTGCATAATTGAAAGGCATTTTAGGAATTTTCTGTCTTGAATATATTCCTAAAACTATTGCTTTTTTATACTGTGTGTCCTTCTACATTTAAACAACCACACAAATATAAAAAATTAAAGAAATATTGTAGCTTTACAATGCTGTTACTATAATCCACACTTAGAATTTCCAAAAGAACTAATTTTCAACCTTCAAGGGCTTTGTCAGGCATAACAGGCTTTTCTGTTAGCTGGAGAAGAGAAGTAGAAGCAGTAAAGTTGATGTGGTGGAACATCTCGGGACATAAATGCACACAATGCTGCTTTATGGGCCGAGTGTGAATTCCTGAATACGATCACTTTCTGGGTCAGTGAGATTTAGGTTAGCTGAGGGAAAGCAGACTGCAGACCCGTGGAGCAGGACATGCCACCCTATCACACTTGACAGCAAGCCTCTCTTGCCGACTTCAGGAGCTGTGCTTACCTTCTGTGAAGTACGTTACGTATTGCTAAATGTTGAGGTTTTGGTGCTTTATCCCAACTCGGTTCAAAGCCGGCTGACTGCTGTTGTCCCCAGCACAGTGATGGGCTGAGTGGGAGGATGGCTCTGGTACCGCAGTGCCCCTTGCCTCTGGTCAGTGAAAGGCGGGGGATGAGGATCAGAGACTGGTTGACTTGTGGATATGCAGCATCCCCTCACCTTCCTCTATCCCTTACCTTTGTTATAATTGCTCTTATCTTAGCAAAGCCAACCTCCTTAGCTGATTTCCAACCCTTTATCCATCCTGCGCTGTCACGGTGCCATCATCCAGATATAAGTGTGTAAAATACACTGCTGCCAAGGGAGGACTTGCCTGAGGAAAGGAGTGGAAACACTGTAATTAAACCAGCCTGACCTTTTGTGTCTGGGCACTCTACAAGCTTTCTCTTCCTTCAGTTTACTGTGTATCTGTAAACTAAATGACAAGATCAAACTGATTGAATTTAGGTTTAAACCACTGTAAAAATCAGGTGCTGCATGAAGTGGGGCAATCTATTACTATTTTTTTAAATGCTCATAGTTACACATCTACGAATCTAGACTCAATTTTATCAGTTTTGCTCTGCAGGCAGCAGGAGAAGGTTTGTCTCTGAAAACATTGTCTGAGGGAAACCTGGCAATTCCTTTAAAAATTGGAAACCTGAGTTGAATGGTAGCTCATATGTGTCCTCAATTTATGCTGCTAGGTAAGACAAAAAATGGAAGAGCAGGTTGCTCAGAAATCATCTGAACTGGAACAGTATTTACAGAGAGTACGTGAACTGGAAGAAATGTATAAACAGCTACAAGAAGCTTTGGAGGATGAGAAACAGGCACGTCAAGATGAAGAGACTGTAAGGAAACTTCAAGCCAGGTATGGCTTTGACCTAGTAGAAATTTATTTTAGTTCTCCCACAATAATAAGTAACTGTGCCATACTGTTAAATATTGTTTGCATCTTGGACACACTGCTGGAAAGGGGGACTAACTTGAAGTCCAAACACAGAACAGATTTTTTTTTTTTTTCTTTTTTTTCCTTAAGCTATGAAGGCTAAAGCTGGTATTTATGATTTTTTAGTATGTTTGATTAGCCGTTAGCAGTGGGAGTGCTCAGCAATTTCAGAAAAGCAGGTGCACTTATTTTTCCATCAGGTGTTGTGCATATCAACACTTGAAAAACTGAGATCACTCTGTACAGACTTTCAATTGTGTATTTTATAAAGCAGTAACTGTAAATACGACTTTCTGCTGTATTTTATCACAGGTTTAAATTGTAGTTGATAAAGGGTTAAGTCTCCTTACTCATATGGGCTTTGTTTAGTGTGGTTTGTTTCTTTATATATTCAGTCCTCCTAAGACAATTAAGATAACTTATGCATGCTTGTTTCTTCTGTGGTTTTCAGTGTTGTGTATTTGCATTATTGACTAAATTTTCTGAATAGCGCTTTGTAGCAGTCAGACTGCTTGCACTGCTGGCATGATTTTCAGCTTTACACTGAAGACAAGCCAGCAAGCAGTAACTTTTTCCCTGCTTGTCAAGTTTGTTTTTTTCTTTTTTTTTAAAAAAAAGGAAAGAAAATAATGTACGCTACATAATGGATACAGCTTACTTTAAAGTGCTGTTAACATCGCAATCCCCATTGCAGATTACTGGAAGAGGAGTCAGCAAAGAGAGCTGAACTGGAAAAATGGCACTTGCAGCAGCAACAGACCATTCAGATGACAGAAGCAGAGAAACAAGAGCTAGAAAACCAGAGAATGATAAAGGAACGGGCTCTTCAAGTTGCTATGCAGCAACTGGAACAACTTGAACTGGAGAGGAAGGAGGCCCTTGAGCAATATGAGGTGAGCTGTTCTGTTCTTCAACCTCTCCTACTTAGCCGGGTATTCAGTAGTTTAACTGAATTTGAAGTTCATCAATATCATGCTTCTTTAAGAATTAGTGTGGCACAAAAATTATAACAACAGGTAGGATAGTCGTTGGGTTTTTTTGGGCTAGACCAGTAGATATATTTGAAGAAGAGGACATGTTTCAGACACACCTGTATTCTTTTGTCTCAATTCGCATGCAAGCCAGCTCAGTCATACCCTGAAATACTCTGTATACACTTGTCTTCTACTGTAGACTTACGCAGTCCCATTGCTGTCATAACTAAATGCCTTACGCTTTTGAATTAGTTATTCTTGCAATGTTTTGATGATGTCATGGGGCAATATTGTCTTCTACAGATGAAACATCAATGTGCTACTGTAGGCCTTTGCTCTTCAAAAAGGTATTTAAGCACTGAACTGATGTCAAGGATAGCTAGGAATTAGCTCAGATTCTCAACGTGTGGCAGTGCCTCCCATCCCAAATGCCAGCCCTGTTCTCTGCTCCGCTGAGTGTTTTTGGTGAAGGCTGGTAGCTGTATTCGTGGAAGAAATGAGAGTCAGAATCCAGTGAGTACAGAGTCTGAAGTGCTGCCTACTTTCTAGGGCTAGGGAGGTGTTGATCCTGCATGTATTTAGGTCAGGAAACAAAACATGCCTGGAGTTCTGTTTAACGAGGGAGTGTGTTTATGCTGTCTCTGTGCCATTGAGGTTAGCTCTGTGAAGGACAAGCTAGTGAGCTGTCTCGACTGGCACAGAATACAAACGCTGCAGTGACCCAGGTGGGGTAGTTCTGTCCACTTGTGTTACATCTAACACCATCGTTAGATTGCTTTTGGCCAATACTTGACTTTTTTTTAGATGCCATCTCAGGCTTTTTGTATATGAAACATCATTTACTACTCCAAAGGAATTGCTGGATACAATAGACAAAAAAAACCCCCAAACTAGAAAACAAGCAAACAAAAAAATCCACAAAACAAATGATGGAGTAGGTCACTGCGTTAGTTGACTCATTATTTTAGAAATAATTAAACATTCTGGCCTTCCGTTTGGAATTGACCAAAAGACCAGTATAGACTGAACAATATCTCTTTCTTGCTTGGGTGTAACAGCAGGGGTCCTTTTCCTAGCTTAATTTTATGATTTCTGACACTAGCTGGTCTTAGTTTGGAACAGAAAATGCATCTTTCTGTTTTGAAACTACAGTTTATGCTTTCAATCTTCATGAAGACTAGCCCTACTTACACAGCTACGGAATCCTGTAAAACCTAGTTATTTCTGGATTCTGATTTGACAGCTTACTTTTATACAGTTAGTGATGACTAAAATTACTTAGGATGGTTAGAAATGAAGTTCTCCTGTCTACACAAAATGGAGTCCTAGCTGAATTAATGTGGTTCTGTCTTTAGATTTAAAAGGATGGTTTTTTTTCTTTTTATATAAACAGAGTAAAGTTGTTCTTATTTTGAAGTGGGCTGTATCTTATTTCAGGAGGTTAAGAAGAAGTTGGAAACAGCAGCTAATAACACCAAGAGTTGGAAAGATAAAGTAGCTCATCATGAGGGATTAATTCGACTAATAGAGCCAGGTAAGTTATCAACAGAAAAGTTACAAAAAATACGTATTCATTCTGTCTCATATACTTAGATCACCTAGCGAAGTCTGCCTTTTCCTGTGGCTTATCGGTTTCACAGCAGCCTATAAATGCCACATTTGTGAGAACTGCTGATGGTAACTTTCAAGTCTTTACCTCTACTGGCCCTACTATAACAATTAATTTTTTTTATTATTATTACTTGTTTGTTGGTTTGTTTATTTAAAACAAAGCAAGGATCAACCTGAACATTGCATGGTTTGTGTGTTTAATGCAGTTAGCATAAATGCTAATTGCCAAAAACATGAAGTAAAGATAGCTGAAGTATTTGATTTTGGTGAAAAGTTTAATTTCTTAGCTAACTAATAGTGTGCCAGCCCAGAGGAAAGTAGCTTTATAATGCAGTGCTGGAGAGATCGCTCTCCTTCAAGGACACCTCTAAAGGCAAGTGAGGGATTTACTAAGATACAGCTATTTGGGGTTGGGGGGGGAAGTTGGGAGATAAGGATGCAAAAGATGGCAGCAGTTGACAACTTCTCACACTAAGCACCTTCACTGACAGTGTCCCAGGCATTCCTCCCTCCCTGGTTAGGCAGGTCCTCAGGTCACCTTTGAGAGGGTTTCTAGTCATAGAAGAGTCACTTACCAAGTCATCCTGTGGCGACACTCGGCCTGTCCCACCAACGGTGGGTGAGCGATGTCCCTGTCAGAAACGCCTGTTTCAAGTATTGCACTCTGTCTTCCAGGCTCCAAGAATCCTCACTTAATCACAAACTGGGGCCCGGCCGCCTTCACTGAAGCTGAACTCGAGCAAAGACAAAAGAGCTGGAAAGGGAAAAAAGCCACTTCTGAGTAACGACAGTAGCTGACATGTCATTTGTGAATAAAAGCCCACCTTCGTTCATTCTGCTTTGCACAGAGCAGCTTCTCGCTTATAAAGATCTTAGTTTACTCAGCAGGTTGGGCCTTTCTACAAAGAAAATACTGTTTACCACACAGGAGTGTCTATGCAGAGCTCAGTAATTACAATGTGTGGTGTCTGACAGTACTTGCTGTTTTCCCTCACGTTTCCAGAAATTCTGTTCTTTTATACAAAACTTTTCAACTGAAGATTTTTATTTAAATGTAGCTTGTGACAGAGTTGTTTCTATACTAGCCTGTAACAATCTCACAACATCTAACGGATCAAGCAGCATCACTTTCATTCCAAAAAGTGAGGGAAGCAATTGTTTCATTGGTTCAGTTACTATAATTTAAACCCAGGATAAATCAGTCCTGGAGGTTCTGTCCAACTCTCAGAGAGAGCAATTACCTTTCCTTCCATTGAGTCTCCTTTTATTTTTGCTCTGTCCATCTGTTGCTCTTTGCACAGTGCTTAGTGCTCAGATACATTCTTCCTTAGCGAGGGTAGACTGACTGGTTGGACTTTGTGTCCTGGTTTCCTCTGTTTGCAGGAATCCAAACAAAAGAACTGGAAATAGGCATGTACAAAATGCTGCCGTCAAACATTTGGGAAAAGTAGTCATGCAAGATTGTTCTTGTACTGTCTCGTACTTGAGAAGTGCTAAAAAAAACCTCGAGAGTTCTCTTCATAGTTTAAAAGATGCACATTTTTGACTTACAGATTTCTGGAGCAGATGAATGGAAGATGATAGCACATACAGGCCAAATACCATCTGCATCAAGGCTGTGTTTGTGCAAGAAATCTGATTATAACATACCACTGGTTTAGATGCAGCACTTCTGTCTTATTCTTAATTAGAGGCCAGATTAAAAAAAAAAATCTAAGAGGAAAACTAAATTTGACATTTTTATTTTAGATAAAAATGATAAATATGTAACAATACTGCTTTAGAAAAAATGAATTCCTGTCAGTACAATAATTTCAGCATTTTTAGTAACAAGGCATGCCAAAGAGCTTACTGCTCTGCCTCTAAATTCTCTCCAAGCACAAAGCCAGTTATTTCTATAGGGAAAAAGAACAAGTCCATGATTTTGCTGTGTAGATCTCCCACACCAAACAAGAAGTCAGTCTATTGCTAAGTAAAATAGTACTCTTTCTTGCTAAATTGTACACATATTTTGAGAACAAAGTCCCCCCTCCTGAAGAGCAGGTGCCCATTGGTGGGGCTTGTTAGTCAACTTTCACCTTTGTATGTACACCGAACATGGACATCCATCTCTTAGCACCTGCTTTTTAGTTCAGCTAAATGTTAAATTATTTTTAGTAAATAAGAAGTGAATGTTTCAGATGGATAACCAGTGCCTTTGTGTACAGCTTGTGCATTGTGATACTTGGATCTCAGAAGAGCAGAAGCTGTACAGAAATGATCTTCAGATTTGGAAGTCAATAGCATCTTATTTGCCTATTAACTAAGACTCACTCAAATACTGAATTTTCTCAGACATTTATTCTCTGGTTATATTTTTATACTAATTGAAATCTTTAATGTTTCAGTAAGTGAAGCGCTGATTAGAATGGCAGGAAAATCCAGGATCTTCCTATTTGTATTTACTGTACAGGAAAGCAGTAGTTCCTTAAGCTTGCTAACAAGGCATTTTTTAAATTGATTATGTTTACAAAAGAAATGTGAAAAAAACCTGTAATAGAAATACTAATGTATGCATTGTTAAACTTTGTTAAAGGAAAGGGAACAGTATTTATAACTACCAAACATCTTTTATGTGGAGAGCAGGTATATTGGAGCTAAACTTGTTTAATTTTTCTAACAGTCTTTATTTTGGACAAATGTTTTTTAAGAACACCAAATGATGCATGTTTTCATATTTTTTACTGTTCTTTAGAATTGGCTATTTAATAAAGTAATACAAAGTCATTTACATTTCTGAATTAATTGATGTCTTTTTGCATGGGTTTCTTTTGGGTTGCTGGAATTGAAAATCCAGTAACTGTTCTGTGGAAGTATTCCTTTGATGGAAGAAATGTACCGTTAATGGTCTGATCCAATGGGATTTGGATTAAAGCCACAATAAAGGCAGTGGTCACACAGGTAATACAATGTAATTTGTCTTAACAGCACTACTTCTCTTAAATGTTCGTATTCAGTACACCTTGATAGAGTATAATGATGCTCAGCTATTACAGACAGCATTGCTCAATAACAGTATTGTAAGGGTGCAGCTTAGCTGTTTTCTGAACCACAAAGCATGCCAGATGGGAAATGAATTGATACAAATTTGCATCTACAGTAACATGTCAACGCTTAGAGCACTACCCTGGCACAAGGGCAGACCTGCTCTTACCAGCGAGCTAAGGGGGAACAGGGCTGCAGAGTGAGGGTACCTTGGCACATACAGACATGTGCCTCTACAGGCAAAACAGCCCTTCATTAAAACGTCATCTGCATATGTCTGTCTTGAGTTATTTCTTAGTCACTATTAGAAGAGGAACTGAGACAAGTCTCCTTTTTAGCTTTGTCGTCCCTGCTTGCTCCGACAAATTAAAGTTTTTTGTGAAGTGTTGCACAGTAAAAATGGGGGAAGAGGTTGGTTTAAAAGGCAACCAATTGCATTTTGAGCAAAATTACCACTTTAGAATAAGTCCATTAAAGCTACACTAAACACAGCACAGAGAGAGAGAGGGAGAGAGAGAGAGAGAAGCTGTGAGTCAGAGTCACCACATCTCACAGAACTCCAGCATGGAAAACTGCAGCTCCTGGTACAGTATCATTTCTGGTGAGCCCAAGGGTTACAACACTCTTATTCCAAAAAACCAGCGGGACTGCTAATGGTGAGGATATCCTCGATGAAATGTGATGCTATGGACGTCTCTGTTCTACCCCGAGAAGCCTTACAGCATCGTAGTGCCTTACATACACGCCAGGCTTACCTGCGCAGAGGCCAGTGGAAAGGTGTGTCTGCTGTTCTTGAACCCTCTCAGTAGAGGCACTGGAGGGCTTGCCTGCCAGATTCAGGTTTACCTGCTGCTGATGGTGGAAGAGTTCTGCAACCCAATAGCACATACCATGCTTTTTTCCTCCTGAAACAGGGTTGTGTTTTGTTGTTTTTTTTTTTTTTTTTTTTGCCATGTGACCATTTTATGGTGCCAATTGATGAGACTTGCATACTTATTCACACAGTCCTGAACTGTAACAGGCCAGTTTCCAGCAACTCCTATTATTTCTGTTTAACTGTCCTTCATGACCAGCCACAAAAGCAAAGCCTATACGGGGAAGAACAGTGTGTTAGGTCAGTATCTGTATCCTGGGGCGGGGGGGGACCCAACCCCAAACGAATCAACTGTTCAGTCACGCAGGCCTTCTGGAACAGTAGCCGCACCATCCATTTCAGTAAAAGTGAATTGAAAATAACTGCTTTTGATTTTTATCTCAAATATGTGAAGCAGTTAAGTAAACAATTTTTGGGGAAACCGTGCATGGCCAGGAAAGGCGATATCCATAAGGTCT
>NW_009221309.1:41101-42670 GCF_000690835.1 Fulmarus glacialis | reverse complement strand
TTGTTGTTTTTTGACAATCGTGGCTTTCTTTGGTTGGTGTTTTTTGTTTTTTTTTTTTAATCTTTTCTCCTCAGCGTGGGCGCCCCGGCGCCTCCCGCCCGGCTGCACCCGCTGGGACCTCGGAGCCGGCCCGGGGGGCGGGCGGCAGAGCCAGAGGCAGGAGGAAGAGCCGGGGGCCCTGGGGCCTGGCTCATATTTGGGCTCCAGCTGCCACCTGGTGGTGGCTCAGCCCTTAAGCGCCCCAGCTTCCCCAGCCTGCGTGATGAACGGGGGTTTTACGCTGTGAATGTGTCCCGGGACGATGAAAACCACCTTTCAGCTTCATTCCCCTTCAACAACTGCAGCGGTCGTTTACAGGAGAGACGTACAAAGGCTGGAAAAATGTTAAGTGAACCAGGCCTCCTGCTGTATTACAATTACCTCACTGCTGTTGTTGTCGCACGCTGTTGGCCTTGAGTTCATGAGCCAATTCGATTCTTCTGTTATCTCAGCTCAGTGTACCTGATCCCAGAGACGTCCCATGAGCCTCGGAAAAAGGATTTTATAATACAAGTGTTACCATTGGCCTAGGATAAATTTATGCTCAGAGCCTTGAAGCTAATTCAGGCACATTTTCCAAAAAAACCCCACTGCACCACAGAAGGACAATGTGTACAGTCAGATACATCATCCAGCAAGGTCTCAGCTCCAGCGCAAAGCTTGGGCTGCCATACAGCTTTTCCTAATGGGAGTAAAGCAGGGCAAGGAAAAAACGCGTAAGGAAGGTTACTTACCTGCAAGTGGTGTTTTCCCAGGTGCCTCGCATACATGCCTCGTTTATCCTTCACCCACATCTGTTCTCCTTCGTCCTACTGAAAGTGTTCATTGACTTGCAGGATAAGAAGCCCCGAGGCTGCAGGAGAGGGGCTGAGAGAGGGATGTGCAACGTGCCAACTCACGTGTACTCCCCTTTTGGGAGCAGGACCCAGACTCATCCCTTCAAGTCACAAATGGGGGGGTGCGTGGGTTTGAAACACTTTGGGGCTCCCCACCTGGCAGGGTGAGCAGCCATACAGACCATCAACATTGAGGACTCCTGTTACTGCTAATGTGGCTGTGAGTTCCAAAATAAAACGCAAACAAAAAGTTTGTGAAACTACATGAATTTAGAGGCTATCGTGACATTCATACACTGAGTCTCACTGTGAACTTCAACTACTTGGAAATACCAGGGAACTGAAAGTGCAGAAAAGCACTGTTTTATGAACTGGCTTTCAGGGTATGTCAAAAGTACACATCCTTCAAAAAATGGAAAGACCAGTGGTTATTTTAACATTTAAGATGAAAAAAGATTTGGAAAAGGTAGCTGCTTCTCACCTCCAAAAGAAATTAAAATTGGAACAGTATGATGCGAAACAAAAGATAAAAACATCCTGAAAAGCCTTGAGAGGGAGATTTAATGAGGCAGTTTTTAACACCTACAAGCAGCCCCTCTCCCCACTTCTTTCTGATATTTTAGCCTATTTGACAGAGGTAATGTAAAAGGATATGAGCAGCTGGTCAGAGAAAAGCCCATAACAGACTGGGCAG
>NW_009221309.1:39110-41070 GCF_000690835.1 Fulmarus glacialis | reverse complement strand
AAAAAAAAAAAAAAAAAAAAAAAAAAAAAATCACAAACCCCAGAATAATTGCACTCACTTTTCCCCATCGGCCATTATTTTAAATTCCCTAATAAATAAAACAAGCAAAAAAACCCCCACCAACCCCTTTCTATCTTAGTCAGTGTGCTCATGGCTCACATTGCTTTTCTGCCCATCAAAGGAGCTTGATCTAGCACCAGCTTTATACACGGTTATTAACGTCACTGCTAATTAATAGAGCTACTTGCCACGGCTACAGCACACAAACAGCTTTTACAGGATCTTCGTGCAAATGCTCACCTGCCATTTTTCTTGTTGTTGCCTATTTTCTGAGCACACGACAGTGGTTTGCTCAGGCAACTCAGATTTCACCACGGGGAACCTACCAGGGTGTTTCTGAGGACGTTTGAGTGTGATTCGCACACGTCTGCATTGGCTGCTCTTGCCCACAGTTGCACAAGGTGCCTGTGTCCTTTTCACCTAACTTGGCTAACAAGTCTAATTTGAACACGTTAGTATCTCAGATGGGATTAAAAACTCAAGCACTGACATGAGACAGTTTCAAAAGCAGCCTGGGCTTCCTCGGTGTTGACGTTTATTAGCTGTTTCAATGCCTACCTGAGCACGGGGATTTCTCTTTCCACTCTGATGAGGCTTGTGCAGCTCAGCCCTGACAGCGTGCAAGTGCTGGGGAAGCCCAAGTCCTCTGGAGCATTGGTTCCTCGCTCCTGACTAAAAAAGGAAAAAACCACTTAAAAACCTATTTAAGGTCAGACTCCGCTTAGACACCTTTCTCGTGGCATAGCTGGGACTGAAATTTTGCATTTGGAGCACGTTTTGGATTGCAGAATTAACAAAACTGGGAGCTGAAGATCAGTTTCCAAGACCAAAAACATATTCAGGGAGTCAGAAGGTGGGAAGTGATGGGGGGGCACAGCCTGCTCACACACAGGTCCCCCCCAAAAAGCTGAGTGGTGTGGCGCTGCTTCTTGTGGGGATGGAGGTGGCATCTTCTGAGTTTGCTGTTCTGCTTTAGCATGGCCATTGCCTGCCAACCCCTGCATGGGGTTGCCGCTGGCCCATGGAGCATCCTTGGGAGATAGCTGGCCAGAAACAACCATCACCCCAAGCCTGGTCTCGCAGCATAGCCGTACAAGGTCCTGCTTGCAAAAGAAACTTGCCTGCCCGTGCTCCTGCATGCTCCCTTCACTGTCACCATTACAGATGGCAAGAGCCAAACCCACAATTGCTCTCAGGCCACCTCTGGGCAGCAAATCCTCCCCACCAGCAGGAGAAAGTCCAGAGCGTATATTCCTTGAAATCATCTTTCCAAGGGATGGGCAGCCAAAGGCTGGGTGCAGGCATGGGGCATGGTATGAGAACCAGCTTGGCAGAACAGCTCACCAAAGGAAAAGGGAAAAAGAAAAAACCACGCTGGGTGCCAAATGCCCTCGCCAGGCCAGGCCGCTCCCCGGCATTTCTGCCGTCTCTGCAGAGCGCGGACCTGTCCTGCACAGCTGCAAAGACAGCTCTGTCTCTGCTTCCCCTCCTCACCCTGCTCTGACCAGTCACTCCTACTGGTGTCCCTGCGACCCAGCTGCCAGCGTACCAGTTAGCAGGCATTTACCACCCAGCAGAGCAGACGTGCTCTGCTGCTGCAGACTGGCGCAGCTATCTTAGCAGAAGGCTCCTGGGCAGGCGCTGGGCCCGGGGCAGCATGCACCGAGCCTGCACCACCTCCAGGCGAGTGGTGCTGCGCGACCACTCGCTGCTCTTCCAGTTTTCCGTTCTTTTCTCATTTACGTCTCGCCCCTCCTGATCAGCCCCCACTCCCTACGTGCCGAAGCAGGGCGAGAAGACTGACACGATTTTTCCAAAGCCCCCGGCTAGTTCCGGGACCCGCAGCACAGGACTCCGCCAGCTCCTGCCCCAGCAGGCCAGCCAGGCAGCTGCAGCTTCT